>NC_060023.1:6363636-6666666 GCF_021134715.1 Daphnia pulex | reverse complement strand
GTTCGGATCGTTCTCACAGCCGTGCATCTTTCTTATACCAAGTCCAAGACGAGAAACGTTGAAATTTGTATCGATCCGCCTGAATATTCTTTCTCGGTTGGTGATGACGAGGCCTGCTGGCAGCCTCTCATAACTTAATCAAGTATACGTCGTTAACTAGGCTATTTAGAAAAGGAGAGAGACCGGGAAAATTAAAAATGGAACTTCCACCAACTCGACGGGGTGTAATCTAATAAAAAACAACAACTCTATACTCTTTCGCTATATACCCGCGCCGCCTACGCACTCACGCAAAGAGCTTCCAGCCATTTTCTCTCTCTCTCGTCGATGATGACGTACTGAACATCTCTAAAGCGCTTTCATAGGGGGAAAACTTTTGGAGATTATATAGAGCAAACAAAACAGGCTAGAGAGAGAGAGAGAGAGAGGCCAGACCACAACGTTTGTTTACAAATTGATATGACAAATATCGTTGCCGAATAAGTTTCATTTTGGCTAGCTCCACATTTCTTTTCTTTCTTTTGTGCGTGTTGACTTGACATCATTATTCCTTTTTCTTTTTCTGTTTGGGATCTCTTCGTATCCGGTTCGTTTTTTTCCATCGGGAATTTACTTCATCCGGATCGTCTTGATTTAGCAATGCCCTCCGGTTCTGTAGATCTACAAGCTTGGATGTACTGTGCGTATAGAGTAACTTGCATGTTTTGTTTTTTTATCGTCTAAAAGGGGTTGAGAGGAGATAAAAAGACGTAGCCTGTATTTATATTTCACGTTTTGTATAATACGTTTCTCTCTCTTGGATTGTTGCACCGCTTGAAAACAACAGTTTACGTCTCATTTTTTATTTTCTGGGAAATAACAAGGACCGTTGCTTGAGATGGGCAAACGAATATAAAAATATAAGAAGATGGAAGGAGAAAATATTCATGCAAGGAGATGGGGGAACGGGCGCATTTTTCTATCTCTCTCTTTCCCCCCAAGTTATAATAACATATCCCCGTCTTCTTATTTTTCTTCTTCCCATTTTCTATTCTTTCTCCCATACATAAATTGGTACTCTACGCTTATACATTTAGACTTGCCTTGAATATTTCACCGAGAAACGGACACTGGAGTCTGGGCAATCTCATTGCTGGGTTATAGAGTATGTATATATACACACACTTGGCTAAAGTCTGTTTTCCTATACTATTTCTACCCTTTATCTGGACGTGTATACCTCTCTGTGTTTTGATGCCAGTTGCTGCGCAGGCTGTACTGCATCACACATTCAGATGTAACCGACAACAATAAAACCATCTCCCACTGCTTGCCTACATTGCAACAACAGAAAATGGTCTGCACCTCTTCCAGCAAATGAAATGGAAACACGATATCAGATAGGGCAGCCCATAAAAAGATGTCCAGAGTGGAATAAGAATGTTTTTCATCAAGCGGCCGAAACTCTCTCATTTTCGTGAGTTGCGCGTCTATCCTTTTGTTTGCCGCTGGGCTCTACGTGATATAGTCTAAACAAATGATTCATTCGCAAGCGCAACATCTATTTGCGTAAGAACGTTTTGACGAGGTACGACTGCAACTTATAAGCGTTACAAAATGACACTTCGTTTTCATTACATTTCATGCCTTGTTAATCCTTTCAAGTTCCAAACACTAAAAATATTTCAAAAAGATAAACTTCGTCGGATAGACTGTTCCATGTCGCCCCCGATTAAGATGTTTGGCCAGATTTTCAAGTTATTAGGAATCTTTATGTATATTTTATTAATGAGCATAATTAATTAGTTTACGGTGCGTGATTGAGTTGTCCAACGTTTGAAACTTGAACTAAATTATAAGAATCTAACGAATAGACGTTTTGATAGGATGCAATAGTAGGTTCTAATCCCGCCAAGTTTATTGTTAGCCAGAATGCTGACTTTAATTCATGTTATCAGAGCAGAAGCATCAACAAGTTAAAGAACTATTTTTGGTTTCCTAGTATCTTCGCTTGCTGGCTCAGCTGACTGTGCTGACTCCGGACAATCACGCTCTGATATCTGACTCTAAATAATTAAAATCAATAGCCTGCTTATATTCATGTCGTTCAAATGATGGATTTGGTAATATTGTGAAATAGTTTTCATGTATAGTATGTTGAGTAAGTGCAAATAACACCATTTATTCAACACATATCACTCCATGGAAGATGCCAATTAAGACTCATAAATTGAAATTTTCATGCGTGAATTGCAAACGGGAAACAATTTGAAATTATGTGACTCCCGACCTCTTTCGTAGTTCTACCATTTGCATCCCAAATTTTCAGCGCAGACCAGTGCCAACACTGCTTGTAACACAACCGCACGTGGGGCAATTGTAATACCGATTAAAATTGCTTTCATGCTGACAGAAATTTTGTATTCCTTGCAACCTTTGTTGTTTTTCGAGAAAAAATATTTCACAATAGATCCACGCGTAGCTTCATAAAAATTTCAAAGTGTGAGTTGAACAGCCATCAGTCTTGGGTTTTAAGGTGCATCATAATGTTCGCTAATTATTAATTGTGGCCGTAATTAATGTACATGTGTAGGCCGCACACTGAACAACCATAGTTTAATGAGTCTTGATAATAAATACAGTATTTTTCTATTGGTTCAAATAAGGAGGTAACAGTACATGAAACATTGTCACCAATTTTATCTTTAATATAGTCTTGTAGTGAGAGTCCACAACAAATCCACAACAAACTAAATATAAGGCGAATTGGGTAGTTAATTTTCACGTTGAGCCGACTCTGACTGTCTTCTGATTGAAATAAAAATAATTCAGTGTATAATGGGAGTTGCAGGAACTCTTGAGGTAGTGATAATGCAGGTTTTCAACCCGTGTTGATCCCATACAATAACGGCTGTTGTAATAAAAAATTTATTCACTTGGACATTGGGATAATATGGATATCGTTCATTGTCAACAATCACAAAATTGCAACAGTAGCGTCAGTCACAGCGAGAATTCACCTGCGCGCTTGAGAGACCGTGCCCTCCATGTCCGTTTCTATGTCTCCATCCACAACCTTGGTGGCCGCTATTCACCATTCGAATTCGTTCGGATCGTTTTCACAGCCGTGCATCTTTCTCAAAACAGCGGTTTTTGAGGCACACTTCAAGGGCTTTAATAAGAACGTGCTTACATACTCATAGATGAGGGATCGCAAGCTATCTTTATTACATTACGTCTGGCTAAATTATTGCGCCTAAAGCAATTTTGGGGCGAAAATATCATGTCTTCTAGTTTCTCCATGAATCCAATATATTTTTCTAGGCGGCATGACACAGGACTTGTGAAATTTTTCTATAGCACAACCTATATTTGCACAAATAACTTTGTCTTCCTTGTCTTTAAACACATTTTGGCAACATGGCAAGTAATTTGAATGACTAGTTGTTAAGTATCCTGGTGTATTACTTGGTTCACTCTGCATAAGCTGTTCACTCAGCCTCGACTCGACACACACTGACCCTGAAGCCCTTACATCCCAACCTGGGCGGGCTCTAGCGGTCATCATACAAGACATGTATCAAGATCTAACACTAGTTACTGCACACTCTAGTACCTCTGATTCGCCAGCACAGCATTAACTTTATATATCACAATCTCCAAAGACATAACAGAGCATCAGCTCTGGTATGTAATATCACTCTAATCACACTAATCACTCTTTACGAAATACTCGGAAATCAACTGTGATAACATAACTTTGAACATGTACGAATTGATTTTTGACTTGATTTCACAACAAACTTCCTTGTCAACAGAAACATATACTTCAGCAATAGCAAATTCAATTAAAACAATAAGTACGCCAAATAAAGAACCAGTCACGATCATCTGCTGTTGAATTTGATAGTAATAAAGATGTTTTTTTTTACAAAAAAGCATCACCTTCTCGGTTGAATGATAAGAAGAAATCACTTTCGAGATTCTATAACTTCACTTAATTTATTACTGTCACGGTATTTCCACGCGCAATTTACCTAAAAAAATCAGTTCCGTGACATTTGCAATGAAAAAGTTTATCATGGGAAGCTCCTATTCCTAAATATTATGGTGATATAATCAAGCTACACTTCGTAATTGGAAATAAATCATGTAATTTTTCTTTTTTCATTTTCGCTTAACCTTTTCTGGTACACTTTGATTCATTTTGGATGCCATACCTAACACAGTTCATTTAAATCATTATTTAAAAATGTAGAGAACATGTGTTTAACAATAAACATACCGTGTTGCTTCTGTAGAAAACGTACTTCCAGCAGGGTACCTTTTCAATAGCGACATAGAAGGATTTTTTGTGTAAGTGTGAAAAATTTGATATGATTGTGAGGCAGTATACATAAGCTAGAACGGTAACGGTTCCAAATTTGTGACTTAAACTGATTTATTGCTGCTTTTGCAACTGCTTCTGATTGTGCTTTGGTGATTATAGAAAAAAAATTATTTTTGTAGTTGAGCACATTCCAATAGTATGTCTTCAAATGGTTTGCCTAAAATTTTTCAATATGATTTTACTCATTTTATTAACCAATTCTGCAATTAAATTCATTTGTATTTCTTTGATTTTTTTAAGATTAATGGAGCCATCAAAAGAGGGAAACAGACTAGAAGAAAACTGCCACCGTCTTTTTTATGGAAATACTGTTAACTGTGAAACTTTGCTGTATCGGGGGGTGAACGACTTTTATCAAGGAAGTTTTAATAAGAGAACTGATAAAACCGAAGAAGTCGCAGTTAGAAGAATTAAAATAAGAGACTGCAATTAAAACTGCATAAGAATGGTTTCCCAACCAGGAATCTCTGAATTCGTTAACGTTCTCGAGATTTAGGGTAACGCAGAAGTTCCTGTAAACTATGCTAGGTTAGTGATTATTTATTACTCTATCAATAAATTTTAATGAAAAATAATTGTTTTCCTCTGAGATATTTAGCCTTTTAACTATTTGATGCCACTTTAGACTAATTCTGTAATGGAAAGTAAACCGGGCTGATGTTATCCGATACCCAAGTTCTGTTTCAAATTTCAAATGGGATTAATTATCTTCATACTAGAAAGATTGCTCATTAACATTTGAATCCTTCTTCAATTCTTATTTCTCCGTCCCTGCCAATTCGAATTAACATTTCAGAGTCTAGATTGCTAAGTAAAGTTGTTCATTTGAAGCCAAGCCCTCGCGTGAATCAGGAGGTATAGAAATAATTGCCCCGAGTCATCATCCAACATGCTGTATGCTTCTCGGATCTTGGTTTACATCTACCGATGAATACGGAAACGAAATAATTACACCAAAGCCAACGACTCATGGTGACGAATTTTCAACTGGATGCATTCTCTTTTATTTTTTGAAAATAGGATTACATCCATTAGGGTCTCAAGATAAAGACTCCATCATAACCAACATCAAGGAAACGGATTCAGTGAACTTAAAAGGTACACCTCATAGTTTGGCTGAGCCCAATTCATTTTCTCAGTTAAGAATAATTTTTTCGTTCATTTAAAACTAGACGAATCCCATTTCGCATTTCTAACAATTAAGTATTTATTAGGAAAACCACTACAAGACGGGACTCAATTTTTACAAAATACCCGCTCTTGTTTTTCAAAACGTTCTCCTGTGTAAGTTAATTGGAATGATGTTTTAACATTTATCTTGGACATCGCTATCTCTATAAATAAGAAACGTAAGGTAGGCTTTAATTATAGCCTATATAATTATAACTTAAGTCTCTGTAAATTCTTCTTCATTTTTTCTAGTTATGATAACTACAAAAGTTCTTGGCAATGGAAGTTTCAGAAACGTGTTTCCTGGAGTTGACGAAGGAATAAAAGTTGCTGTCAAGAAAATTGAGGTTTCTTCTATAAATTCTGACAATCTAAGAAGAGAATGCGAACACTTACAGTTTAACCAAGAAAATGTAGTAAAGCGACAACACAAGTAGAGGATGACGATGGCTAGGATGACGATGGCAGCAATATAAGGTAATATTCATGAGTTCTTAAATTATTCAAACAAAATCAATTATAAGTTTGGTTTACATTTTAGATACTTGGTTCTAGAACTAAAAACCGGCACTCTAGAAGGTTTCTGCTGTGTAAAAAAAAATACCTCGAACCTATGCTGTCCACTACCTTGGTACTCTTACAAATTGCGAATGGGTTGCAATATATATTCACACCAAGAAATTTGTGTATCAAGATGTCAAGCCTGAAAACGTTCTTACATCCATGTCGAAGCCCGTTCAAATGAAGTTGTCTGATTTTTATTAGCTAAAAAACAAGGGCAGTGGCCTAGAGTGGCACGGAATCTCCAATCTAATCAAACTTAACGCCATTCGATAGAGATTTTAAGATTTAATTTCGTTAAGCCGATTCGAATGGTATATGGGAAAGTTTGTGCAAATGAACGCATCTCTGAGTAAATCGTCTTTAAAGTTTTTGGTTTACCGGGCAGCCGTAGCTAAAGAATCAAGTGAAAAGTCGCAAACATTAGAATAAAGTAATTTTAAAATTTCCCGTGGATCTATTCAGAGTGACCATTTTGATGCAGGATGGATGTTTTTTTTACTTTATAACACGTGGACTACATCCATTTGGACGTCTTTTTGAAGTTCAAAAGAACGTTATGGAAAAAAATCATGTGGAGCTCAACAGTTTCATAAAAGGTAGTGAGATTCTTTCATTTATTTTTTAAAATATAATTGCTACTTAACTAGAATTTAATTCAAGTAACAGAATAAAAAGGAAATGAACAACTGGATTTTTATTTTGTGATCTAATTGGGAAAATGTTGAAAAAAAAGAAGAAAAGAGAGGAATTTCTTTGCCAGAGGTAGAGTTGACTAAAGTCGCTAAAGTATCTGACTATCTACGACATTGAAGTTCAAAGAACGTTATGGAAAAAAATCATGTGGAGCTCAACAGTTTCATAAAAGGTAGTGAGAATCTTTCATTTATTTTTTAAAATATAATTGCTACTTAACTACAATTGAATTCAAGTAACAGAATAAAAAGGAAATGAACTTCTGGATTTTTATTTTGTGATCTAATTGGGAAAATGTTGAAAAAAAAGAAGAAAAGAGAGGAATTTCTTTGCCAGAGGTAGAGTTGACTAAAGTCGCTAAAGTATCAGACTATCTACGACATTGAATTGAATCTGTCATAAAAATTTATCTTGAAAAAATAATCTTGCAAGCCGAGGCGATGAGAACAATTTATTTTAACCATTTTTATCAATATAGTAAAAAAAATCTATTTTAAAGTTAAAGTTTCCTCTATTTTTTTTATATGATAAGATACACCTTGGGTTAAAAGGAACTACCGCTTTAATATCCAGCAATCCATCTAGTTATTCGTGTTAGTTAAATTTCTTCCTCGTTACCTACCGTTTCCCAATGTTGCTCTCATGTCTCATCTGGAATCAACTTCAAAATTGTTGTGAAGTGAAGATGCTGGGAATTGAAAAAGTCCATAATATCTTTTAGGCTAAAAGATATTATGGACTAAAAGTTTTAGCATAGTTTTTTTATTCTCACACATTTTTTTTAGAAACACAGAACAGTATTTCTAGTAAACACTAATTATTTTAAACTCAAAGTTCATGATCACGTGATTTTGTGATTTGCGGACGTTACAGAATAGCTCTCCCTTATTTGTAGTGCTGCCACCACGCGTAGCCTGTGTGAAGTACTGTTTTTCTCCGAAAAGGGGTTCATTACTAAATTACTTAAAAACTGTACTGACTGAAGTAGATATTCATTCTTTTTGAAAAAATTTACGTTCTTTAACCGAATGGAATTTTCATTTATACATTCGACATTTTTTCAGTATTTAAAAAGAACTCGCAAGTGAGAAGTCGATGGAACTTTTCGTCTGCTGCAGAAGAGCCTACTTGGCCTCGATAAACGTTCAATACATGTTGAACATGGCATCGTCAGCCTCGGGGCATAAGCACCATCCCCTATTCGCTAAGAAACATAACGTGAAAAACCTCTTTCTCTATGAATTGTCATCTGCATCGCCATCTTAATTTTGCAGTCAGCTGAACTTTGTGTATAGTATTCGTTTAGTAAAAATAAATAAAATAGTTTACAACTTAAATGTTCAGTAGTCACCCAAAATATGCTACACTTGGCCGTTTTTCGGCATTTTTTAGTTTTTACATGGCCTCTTATGGCCTTACGCCCCCCCCCCCTTTTTTTAACTTTACTGCTCAGCAGAAATAGTTATCATAATTTTTTTTTCATCAGCGTACTCATTAATGAGTTTGCTATCGAACCATGTATGGCGCATCTGTGTGCGTTTTATAGGGGAGAGTGGGGCGATTTGGCGTTCAGGTCGGTTGGCTCAATTGATTTCTGGATAAGTTAGAATTGCAATAAAATATTGGAAAAATTAGGAGATGTAGATGTTAGTAATGCGCATCTCAAGACCAAATTTCATGGTATTACGACGAACGATTTAGGAATGAAAAATAAAATAAATTTTTCTTCTTAAAATTGAGTCGTCCTACCTTGACTTTCGAATCAATTATCAGCTGTCCCTGATTATTATTTTTTTAATCGTAAAATACCTAACATAGATATTATTTGATCAGTTGAAAAAATACCAGGTGAATTATTCTCTTTTTTAAGACTTGATGGAACTTAATGCATTAATGCATTAAAAAATTAGAGCTAAAAGAAAATAAAGGTGAGCCAGTCGCCCCACTCTCCCCTACCCTGAACGGTATAAGTGCGTTCGGGCGAAGACAATTTCCCCCTTTTTCGCGTTTTGCGCCGCCATTTTCTTTATAAATGTACCACCCTAATAACGTCCCCCCTCCCCCCGTGCAGAACTTTTAAACAAAAAGTCGCACGTACTTCCAGTTTTTTTTCCGCGACAAGAATAAGCTCAACTTTATTCTTATTCAATTAAATTATTTTTTACCCTACATTTACTCCCAGAATTTCCCAGGTATAAAACGTTCAAGCTATAATAGCGTACAAAGATCTATTGATCGACCAATGTGTATCCAATGCAAATCCGTTGCTGGTGATAAAGAAAGCGGCACTGAGGATACGCGTAGATCACTTTCTCTATTAAACCGTATATTACGACAAGTTAGTGTAGTGTTGATAAACTGAAATTCCTTCGAAATTCTTAACTTACTTGAATTTACCTGTGAAGATTAAAAATAACTATAAGATAAAAATTGTAAAGTGATTTTAATCAACAAAAAATAGATGGAAGCCACTAAGCCAGAAAACGTTTCCCTTTACCTCAGTTAACCAAATTATAAATTTTCCATTAGATTTTTGTTGTTGTTGCCGATAATGTTGTATAGCCAATTGGCTGATGACCTTTGGCAATGAAATGCTTCTCTCTTTGCTTTACCTATCAGTTCGTAAAGAACAAGACAACCATCGTCTTTTAATGCTGTTCCCAAAATATGGAAATTAAATATAACGACTTTATGTTACGTCGTTTCAAAAAAGGAACTTTTACTTTCAATGTTGAGCTCAACTGGATTATTCTTTAAGATGTTCTGGGAAGGAAATTTGCCAAACGGATGTGAACCGCCAGTCAGGAAGTAAAAAGAGACACACCCCACCGAAAATGTGTCACTATGGTTCGTTCCATGCAAAAGCTCCTGGGATAAATCACCGCTCTTCGTTCGACTAAAAATATTCACATTCTCTAATATTTCAGGTGCCATCCATTTTAAAACTATCTTTCTTCTTAAACTGTAGAAATAACCCTTCGTAACTTCAAACTCAAAAAGGGATAATTTCATCTTAACGGGCTTTGAAAGGGATATAAGAACGCTGTCAGGACGTATATTTTGATTAGTCAAATGCTGAAAATGAATGTATTGCAATCCATTGGCAATTTGAAAGAGCACCAGGGGATTGGACGTCATAGGTCCGTTGTATTTATTTATACAATAATCATGAAGTGTTCCATCACACAATTCTACAGCAAAGTATCTTAAATAACAATTTAAAAACTTGTTTTAAAACTGTTGTAAAAAAACTTTCTGGAGCTTATAAATCCAACCTAAAATTGCCCCCTTTTTGATCATCGACGTGCAAGTTTGAATACATATACGTGGTTCAACTAGAAGAATTTTTGTAATTCGCTTTTTTGTTCTTTTATGTCAAAATTCATTGTATCGACCATAATTTTTTGACAGCAACTGGTTTTCCAACCATAAATTCTAAAAATACTGTTACAGAACTACCTTGGCCAAGTACCTTACTTTCAATCTTTACTGCATAAATTAAAATAAATTGTGTTAGATGAAAGAACATTTTGCCTTTTGTTTTATAGAAACCAAACCAAAATAAATTTTAGTTTATCAATTTTGTTTGACTTTCGCGAAAGAAAATTTTGAAATTCGACGGCGGCAAAATGTAAAAGTTGAGTCCCTTCACTTGATGGTTTCTCTATTAAATTCTTGATCAATCGAAATGCGAAATGAGATTCTTCTAATTCTAGAACTTTCAACATTATTTCAAACTGAAATATGGTCGTATAACCTATACATTTATACAAATACCTTGCAAATTCAATGGATCCAATTGTTAATGTTTGTTAAGATAGAATTTGTATCTCGAAATCCAAATGGATGCAATCCTATTTTCAAAAAAATAAAAGAAAATGCATCCGGCCGCAAATACGTCACCATAAGTTGTTGGGTTTAGTGTAATTATTTCGTTTCCGTCTTCATCTGAAGAGTTTAACCAAGATTCGGGAAGCATCCACCATGTTCGATTACTCTTGACAAACATTTCTAAATCTTGTGATCCAGTCGCGTGTTTTGCTTCGAAATGGATGATTTTGCTTAGCAACCCAACTTGCGATATTTTCATTCGCATCGGCGTGGATTGATCAACAAGAATTGAAGCCGGATTCAATTGTCCATGAGCAAGTTTTCTAGCGTGTAGAAAATTAATTCCGTTTACAATTTGAAACAGAACTTAGGCGTCGGATAACATCAGCCCAGTGTACTGTCCATTACAGAATTGTTTCAATGTGGCATCAAACAATTCAATAGCAAAATATCTAAGCGAAACACAATAGTTTTTTATTTCCGAAATAAAAAGAGTAACAAATAATCACAGACCTATGACAATTTTCTGGATTTTCTTCATAACCAAAAATCTTCTTGATATTATTTAAAATAAGAAATTATTGTGTGGTGTGTCACCCAATATGCCCCCACCTGCGATGTTATTGGCAGCTGTGCCAATCACTTTTTTCCAAGTGAACCACCTTCTCAATCAAATCACACCTCAGTGTCAAATTTTGTTTCTGATGCGATTCTGAGTCAGTCCAACAGAGCTCCTCCTCCAGTTACGTCATGGGAAGTTACGGCAGCGATTTACTCTTTGAACCCTAAGGCCGCATCCAGCCATGACGGTCTGTCCATGGCGATTGTTAAAGAATGTTACCCAGTAATCAAGATGAACCTATTATTTCTGCTTAACGCCTGTTTCAACCTCCAGTATTTTCCCTACAGCTGGAAAACATCCAAGATTGTTATCATTGGAAAGCCCAATAAGACTGATTACGGGAGCCTCAACAGCTTTCGTCCAATCAATCTTGTCAACAACCTGGCCAAAATTCTAGAGAGAGTCATTCTGTCACGACTTAAGTGGCACTCCAGTCAACTCATGTGGATCAGTGCGAATCAGCATGGTTTTTTGCCATGAAAATCAACTGAGTCCGCTGGCCATGCTCTTATTGAAAAAACGCGTGAGGCTAAACAAGTCACAGCAGTCACCTTCCTCGACATAAAGAGCCTATTTGATGCGGCGTTGCATCCCGCCACTCTTTCTTCCCTGATCAAAAAGCTGTTCTTTGTATCTTGTCCGTCTTGAATTTTTTTTCTGTCAAGTCGAACCGCTATATTGTCGCATAATGGCTCCACGAAGGCCCACACTGTCAACCTTGGATTCCCCCAAGGCGGAGTCCTTTCCCCATTTCTCTGGGTTATCCTCATCGATTATGTCCTCAGATTTTCGTTTCCGTTCTTTCACCTAAGGTCTGGCTATGCTTGACCATCACCTCCTCTCACAAGGTTCCCGATGTAGCGACGCACAACCTTAAACTAATGTGCAAATCTGTTTCTTTGTGGTGCTCTCAGTCAAAGATGAACCTCAATGCTCTCCAAACTGTCCTAATGCTTTTCCATCACCAATTCCCAAATGCTTCCCACCTCAGCATCTCTATCAACGATGTATTGATTTTACCATCAACTGAAACAGTCTTCCTAGGCTCAAACTCTCACTCTTGACTCACTGCTCAAATAACTTCCGCACTTCTACGCCAAAACTGTGGCCACCAGAAAAGCGTTTTTTGCTATGCTAAATTGCCTGCACGCCTCTTGGGGCCTGGACAGAAAACGCATTCAATTTCTCTATCTCACTGTCATTGAAACTATCCTGCTCTATGGCTGCTCTCTTTGAGCCCCACTTCTTAACTCAAAGGCAGGGATTTAAAAAGCCAGATCCTGAAAGTGTGCTTTTCTTACAACCGCAATTGGTGCTTTTAAAACAGTGTCGACCGAAGCCTTTCTTCTCTTAAATGCAGCGATTCCTATTGAATTAAGGGGGCCTAAAATCACCGCGACACGTCTCCGTACTTGCTCAAACGAATTTTCGCCCGCCTCACTCAAATGGCTTGCAAAATTCTTTCCTTGCATTGACACCCAGATCAAAGTTTATCCCACTAGCCATTTCACGGCGTCTGCGTGCCCGCCTTGGGTTACTTGGCTAGTTTCATCGGCCAATGCATTTGCTCCCTCCCTTCTAATGCTCATACTTTGCGTCTACTCTTCGGACTTAGTCGGATCGCTAACACTTTCAACTTCTGCATTCTTGATATTATCGACCACTAAGGTGTTAAGGCGATTTAGAGCGGGACTCTTGAGTCGTCCGTTGGTGAGACAACTGCAACTCAAGTTTGTGCCAAGACTGCGCTGCTTATCGCATGCTCGACTGGTCATGGCTACTCAAGCGTCGAGCTTTTCTCGCCATCTACCAACATTTTCTTCTTCATGTCAAATCTGTCCAAAATGTCTTCCTTTCACCGTCTGAATCGCGAGACTTTCTTACAATTAGCCGATAAAGCTACACTCTTTACTTGTCTTCCTTCCGCAAACAAACCCTGGTTTGGCCTGGCTAATGCAGCTGCGAAACTTGGAGGCCCATGTTGCTCTTCCTCAGTGCTTCTGCGACCGTCGAAAGAGGCCGTGAAGCTGTAAATCCGTCTGTCTGTCTCTTCCATTTGGGACCGAGAGTGGACCAGAAGCTCGCCGGCGCCAACACCAGGGTTTTCTTTCACCATTTTAAGTCGGCAGCGGCTATCCTCAACTAACACCTTTCCAAACAAGTTGTCCAAATTCTTTCTGGGCATTCTTTTCTCAACTCCCATCAACATCGCTTTAGTTTGTAGGACTCTCCTGCCTGTGGGTGTGGTTCTCCCCTCGAATCTATAGATCATTTTTTATTTGGCTGCCCTCGTTTCTCACTTCCCCGCTCTCTTTTCCGCACTGCCTGCAGTAGCTGCAATATTAGTTGGCCACCTACTCTTTCATCGATCCCGGCTGATCGCGATGTATGGGAAGCCATGTGCCTCTTTATCCATCAAACTAAACGTCTCCGCTGGGGCTTCTCTTGAGTTGCCCCGCGTACTCCACTACTCTATCCTCTCTCCTCTTGTTTCATATAGGCCTGTTTTTATATTATTCGCTGGTTGTGACCCTCGTGTGGCATTCTGGGCCCCAAGACCTTCTTAGGCGACCCCAGAACGCAGCGAGCAACTCTCAACAAAGCTTGGTGGCATATTTCTCTGCTCCCGCTCACCCGTGATCGGCAGGGTGTGAGAAACTGTATCTCCAAAAATTAATTTTTATTTCCGATCTCCCCTCCTTAGCTAGTCAAAGTTTACCCACTGCAACTGCGCCCTCTGTCTCTGCGATGGTGCTAGGCTGTAACGGGGGCCGTCGGCTGACGGCCTTGGAGGTTCAACCATGCCGAGTAGACTTAAAAAATCAGTGCCATTCGGAGCTCGCAGAGGTGCCGCCCGCCCAGTGTGGGGTTAATAGGCCCAGTTTCCCCTTCTTATGTACATTTTATTCCGTGTATCTTTTGTTCCAGAGCTGATGCTCTGTGCCTACGATGTATTTTAACTCTGTCCTCCGTATAAATGTCAATACATTCGGGGAGTACTCTGTCAAGAGTTGCGCCCAGTTTATTAAAAATATATATATCCGTCGCCAGATTGGGGTTTTAGCATCTAATGTTGCAACTTGTTCGTTCCTGCATAGATAAAGAAGACTGGTTTTGCATGTGCGATCCTTTTTTCCCTATCCCTACTGACCCCGAGTTTCTGTTTTGCTTGTCCTGCCCTTAGCAGATAAACTGCTGTACTGCACCGTGGCTACCAAGGGTGTTGCAGACGAAGATTGTTTTCCTTCTGTCTTGGTAAAATTCTTTGCTGGCGTTTAATAGTTTTAGGTAATTTTGCCTTAAAAATTTTTATTAAGAAGTCATATTGTATTTCATTTTGACGTTTCCCAATTGCAAAAGCAGGGAATTCAATTGAATCATTGCAATTGAATAGAAGTAAGCAGAGTGTAGAGAAGAAAACGTACACTAGAGGGCAGGACAAGCAAGGCAGAATCGGGAAAATCGGAGGAAGGGTAGTAGTCATTTTAGCCTTTTCACCCAAAACAAATTGTTAAAAGCGATTTTTTTAATGAGCTTTATTTATATTAATGTTCTCTTACTCTGTGTAAAACCCGTTCAAGAAAAAATAAAGGGATCATATAAAATAATGTGTTTAAATATTAACTTTTCGCTAAATGGTGTCTTTTTATTATAAAAATTTATTTAAAAAATACAGGGTTAAAGAGAATTGCAATATTAACTTAAGTTCCAATTTTTGTTTATTTACAATGTTATTTAATATTTTTAAAAAATTAAAATCTATTGAAAAATCGGTGAGCTGTCGAAAAAATCTTTGCGCGTTTTAACATGGCGCTTATGGGGAAACGAAAAGTTTTTAAATCTCTCCCATTTGTAACCTAATCTACCTAAAAATACGATCTTAGTCTCATTAAATTCGATGTTTCTTCTACTTTAAGTTGATATTTAAGGCGGGACCGATTTTTCTGTAAGTTATTCATGTTTTTATAGACCCCCCAAGGCCCCAATCGTCAATTTCAGTTTTAGTAATCAACACACCCGCTGGGGGGCTATGTCGAACAAAAGTTGCAGCGGTTATGACAAGAAGCCCCCCAGCTTGGAGTGCAGCCCCTTCTAGCGGGTAGCGGCTGTGCTCATCACCACCAAACGGGTGTGTTACTCACTAATGCAAAACACTTGGTAAAATATGCAAAATTAGGGCCTAGAATATCGGTTATAACTCCTAAACGAATGTTCCCTTTGGAAAAATACGAATGACTGTGATAGAATGATTATTTAGCTATCGAATGAACCCAAGGGGGGATTTTAATATGCTAAGATGTCATGAAAATACTGTTTAAAAAAAAACATTTTTCCCATAAGCGGCTGTGTTAAAAACGGAAACACTTTTTCGCGCGGTAAAAAAATGGGTTTTACGTTGGATTTTTTTTTTGCACACTAAATTTATACCATTTAATATTTTTTTTAATCTTTTATTTCAACCAGAAAGTATATTTACACGGATAAAAAAATTTAAAATCACGATTTAAAAACATGTTGTACACGATATTTTTCACAATTATTTTAAGCATGAGTACATTGTTATGATAAAAACAGTGCTCACGAAGAAAAATACTACTAATAATTTGTTTGGGGTTAACTCCCTTTTTGGGCACAATTTGACTAGGGTACTAATGCCCATGGTTCCTGCAGAGCTATAGAATACTATTAATAGTATATTATAATATATAGAATATTATAATAGTATTCTATAGCTCTGGCTCTGGTTCCTGTTAAAAAATTGTCCAAAAATAAAATTTCTTTAAATCGGCTTTCGTCAAATTTGGCGCCGTTGTAAAGGATAAAACTGACATTTTGAAAGCAAGACAATTACACAACTAATTAGAGGTTTAGAGCGTAGGGCTATTAAATACTAGCATACTTTTACTTTCATGCATTACTGCAATTTGTGCTTCATACAATCATATGCTACAAGACGAAAAAATAACACAATTAATTTGCAATCACTAGGTATGAATAGTTGTGATTGAACATAGTATTTTCATGAAAAGTCTTTGTTAGATGGATGCTGTAACATTTGTGCAAGGGATTTGCAAGACCATGTGCCCAGCAGATGAATACGAAATGTATTTAGTAGTCAAGTTAATCCACATTTGAAGATTTTTCTAATGTAAGTTATTGCTTCGTGTTTTTAGAAGAAAGGAACACAACTTGGTCCGTCCCTTTGAAACATCTTTCCTGTCTGCTGTCAAGTGCTACAGTAGGTCTGCTGCTGGTCAGTCATTTGCCAGAAACAGAAATATAAGAGATCTCTCCACACTAGACAACACAGTCCAATACCTCTTCCAACAGTAGGAATCAAATAACTGGTTATAGCCGATGTTGCTAACAATAACCCATTGATTTATTATAGGATTCTTGATAAAAGAAAAACACACTTACCACTGTTGTATGATTTTGTATTTGATCGCCTTAGAGCTGTTCGCCAAGACCTGGTTGTTCAGGGGTATTTGGAAGGATATAGTGGATTAAAAACAGTGGTTGTTGTAAAAATTCTTGAGTATTGTGTCAGGTTTTATGTCTACTTTCAATTCAGGTACCTGCTTGACAAGTGTCCTTAATTTTTTTTTTATTAACTCGTAATGAAATTTTTCTGTAGGTTGTCTCATCTTCCTCCATCTGCATTTAGCAGTCATATTAATCAAAATCATATTGATGAGTGCTTAAGTCAATTACTTCATCTCTACTCTGAAATTGAAGTGAAGAATTCTGAGTTGCTTCATCAAACAAATTATATTGAAATCGAAGCCCTTCATTTGCTGTTATCGAAAGGCCCAAATGGTCTTCACCGTGCAATTCAACTACCCTACAGGACGAAAACGCACACCATAGTTAAAAAATCTATTGAAATCAGCATCTCTCTCTGGCTTGGAAATTTTGTCAGAGCAAATCGAATCGCACAAGGTTTACCGTTGAGCCTTTTATTGGCTTACCGTGCAAACTTTGCATTTCTTCGATCGAGAGTTTTAGAAGTTTACGAACGCGGCCATCGGTCACCACAAGGATCCAAGTTTCCTCTTGATAAACTGTCACGTTATTTATTGTTTGATACTACACAGGAAACCGCCGATTATTGCGCTGAGCATGGTCTTTTGCTGGATGAAACGGGTTCTTTCGTAATCTTCAAAACCGGGACCACATTAAAATCAAGCGCATCTTCTCAGTCAAACAACGTTTGCGACAGAGCAATTGAAGAACAATTGAAAAATGTCCGAATTAGCAACTTGCTATATGGACAGAGCATTTGAATTGGCCAGAGAAGCTTTATCAGTCGGAGAAGTTCCCGTTGGTTGTGTTTTGCATCTTGAAGGTGAGTTCTTGGTCTTGTGACGTTTTACTAGGTTTACTAGCTATGATGTTTTACTGAAGTCTTTTTTTTTTTGTTTTTTTGTTTTGTGTTTATGATCAGGTTATGGTATAATCGGTGAAGGAAGAAATCGTGTGAACGAGACGAAAAATGCTACGAGACATGCTGAATTAGAAGCAATCGATAGTGCTTTATTGTGGATAGAAAAGAATGCTAGTGAAAGTTACTCTCAAGTGTTTGGAAAAACAGAAGTTTGGGTGAACGTGGAACCTTGTATTCAGTGTGCTGGAGCTTTACAAATATTAGGCTTCGCCCGTGTGTATTATGGTTGCTCTAACGAACGGTTCGGCGGATGCGGTTCAGTACTCGACGTCTGCGAAAAGGACAAACGCTTTCAACGTCTTCAAATACAGGGTGGAATACGTGCGAATGAAGCTATTGAGTTGCTAAAGGATTTTTATCGCTGTGAAAATCCAAATGCGCCCAATCCTAAGTCGAAAGAAGGGAGAAAATAATGAAATTGTTTCTTGTCACTGTGTATCCATATATTTCTAATTCTAAGTAAAATAAAAGTTTTGGTTACAAATCTTTCTTTTCCATTTCTTTGCGTTTTATTATTTTCCGCTTATGTCCTAGAGGAAATTGGCACTGTCGCCCTTATGTGAATATGGGACATGGGATCGTCTGCACTAGTCAAGACAACAGAGTGTAGTCTATTTTCACCATGCTGAGAAGAGTAGTTTTACAAACATTTCGCCAAGGTTCACTAATCTTTTATTTGATTTAATTTCATAAATTAAATAATGAAGAAAATTTTTTATGTAGGATTAGCTCAATCTTTCTTCAAAAGAAATGCGGCTTCTTTAAGCGAAAGTGCTGTAACTCAGCACCCTATTGAGACGTCAGAAGAAGCCGGCGCAAAATCGGGATCTAAACAAAAGAACGGAGATGAATCTGGAAATACTGTGGTTGTCGCACCACCAGAATTTAGATTCATGTATCCTGAATTTCTCCCTGATCCAACTATGGAACGTAGAAATAAATTAAAAGAGAAACTTGAAAGAATGGACATGCTGCAAAGAAGATCAATTATAGAAATTCCAGAATTCTACACTGGTATGTTAACTACTTCATTTTTTTTTTCCGGAAATAGTATTGACATCTCACTTATGCCATATTCTTCTAGGATCCATTATGGCTGTTACAGTGGCTGATTCAAATTCTCCCAATAAATTTGCATGCTTCGTAGGCATTTGCATTCAGAGAGGAGGCAGTGGGCTACAAGCATGGTTCATTCTTCGTAATGTTGTTGACAGACAAGGCGTGGAAATTCTGTATGAAATGTACTGCCCTCTCATACAGAAGATTGAAGTGCTTAGGTTAGAAAGGCGTTTGGATGAATCATTGCTCTACCTGAGGGATGCATTACCAGAGTATAGTACTTTCCCATTTGAAATGGAAGCAGAGAGACGATTAAATAACTCTGTTGTACCTATTAATCCTATCAAAGTAATCAAGTTGTTGATTGGAAATCAGGATGTATCACTAATGTTTTTTGTTTGTTTTTTTACAAGGTAAAATTACGACCACGTCCTTGGCTGGAACGTTGGGAACGTCAGAACCTGCAAGGAGTAGAAGACCTTAATCTTCCGCAACGTTACTATGACAGAGCTAAAGAAGTTGCGAAACCATGGGAAAAATACGATCTCATGTTACAGTACAGGTAAATTTCAACTTTTTCTATTTGCGGTTATGTGGATTATTTTCAAATGAACATGTATTAGGAAAACTATCCCGGCCGAGGAGCAAGAGAAGATATATGCAGAAGTGCATTCTCAACTTCAACAACAGGACTTAAAACGAAAAATAAAAAGACGTCGAGGCCCAAGTAGTGAACAATAATGTGTTTGATGTAGTAATAATACAATTTTTCAATGGACAAATTCAACTAAAGCAACTTTCATAAAATTTATTTATATATATTTTTTTTAAATATTTAACCAACAAATAGAAATATTTGAAATTAGAAATTATTATTAATCCGCTGAAATAGCAATCTAATAAATTCCTGGACCCCTATGTAATCAGTAGTTTATAACGAATTTCAATTCTTTTGAAATATCCCTTACAAATAACCATTTACTCAAAATTTCATCATTTCCTTTAATTAACCAATGCTACTTGGAACATTTGGAAACTGCTTGAAATTTCATCGGATAAAATTCATACTACTTGAAACTTATACAGTAATCAATTTCAGAACACATTATACATCGGTTTAGATCCGTTTATTGAACTCATCTGTAAATAGAATAAGTGAATTTCATTAATTTAAATTTTGGCTTGTGAATGACTCGTATTTTATACGAGTTGGACGGGATGCCAACCCCAACCAAACCAGGCTTTCGGGTAACATTCCCACCTGCTGTAACTTAAAATTCAGCAGATGACATGACCTTCTACCTGGGGACTTACCATCATTATGACAAGCAGGCGCGGATCTACTCTTCTGGGACTTCCAGCTCTCCGTTGGCGACAGCATCGGTAACATCACGAGGAGTTCGGCCATCGATCGTGCAACCCACAGACTAGAAGATATGGGCCTTAAGTTTCAGAAAAATGATAAAACAGAATAATTTTAAATTACCATGCAGGTTCCCAAAATTTCCTTAACAGTTCCGATGAGGTATCTGGATTGAGACCTGGTCCTCATGATTCGAGCAATTGCAATGACCTCATCAAAAGTAATGTTGCCGTTGTGCTTGACTAAACAAAAAGAATAATTAACCACTGCAAAAGTCAAATTTTGAAGTGCTATTACTGTTCTTTTGCTTCTTGCGATCACGAGGGGGCTCCTTGAGTGCCTTGATGACTAAGGAAGAAGCTGATGGAACAACTGAAACAGCAGCTTGACGATTCTGGATTGTCAGCTGGACAGTAATCTTCAAACCTTTCCAGTCCTGGGTTCCCTTGGCAATATCTTCACCAACCTTCTTGGGAGACTGTAGACAGAAAGCATAGGCAAGTCAGTACAAACATCGAATTTGAACGAATATTCCAACTCACCAAACCCAATGGACCAATCTTGGGGGCCAAAGATGAAGTGGCACCAATTTCACCACCAACAGCACGAAGGTAGACTTTAAAAAGAAACAAAGTGTAAAATATTATCAGCGTGTGGTGAGAAGCTTGAAAAGTGACGGGCAGACGGTTCCATTTAGCAACATACAACACTAAAATTTAACTTGAAATTTGGCAAAACTTACTGATTTTCACTTCTGAGGGATCGAATTTAGGAGGCATGTTGTTCGATGGATATTAGGTCCGACGAAATTAATGGATGCAACAAAACCTCGACAGTGTCGTATGGCGACTTGATATCGGAGTGAATGGGAAAGAGGCCGGCCTCAGCTAAATTGAAGTAAGCTGTTGCCAACTCGTTTTAAACACGAAACAAGCCTTAAACACTTCAGTCGCTACTCGCTGTAGAGTTGCTAGTCCCTAAATACTTCAATCGCGATATGTATATCAGTGTATCGAATATGATTTCACGAATTATTTGTGGATAATTGCATATTAACAGAGTAGTAAATTTAATATTATTAATTATTTTCATAGTCCTATTTTAAGATATTTAGTTTAATCAATCATATATTTAGATGCGATGCGGCTGTGTGACGCGGGCTACTACAAATATTTCGCGACATGACGTCATGTTGAAATGAATCCCTAGTTGCCTAGATTTCTTTTGCAAAAGTGGCGTGAAATTAATATTCTACTTTTATTCATTCTACTGATCTGTTTGTTGCGGGTTTAAAAAGTTTTATGGCTATAAAGCGGCGAACAACAACCTTTCTCGCCGTACGGCAAGAGATTGACAGACGTTTCCATAAATAACAAACATAGCAACGATTAAAAAAGAAAAGCTGCATTCCGCATTTCTCTCCGTTATCGATTTCACGATTGCTTCGGTGCAAAACATTTAAGTCGAAATTTCCGACTATGAAAAGAATTCAACAACGTAAAGGTTAAGAGCGTGAAAGATTGATGATAGTTGAAGGCAAGCGATGTCGTAACCAGCTGTCTGACACGAACGCGAATTTTCATCTCCCGAGACGAGATACCAGAATGAACTTGACCTCGACTCTCCTGTAAGGCTATGCCGGTGGACATAATTCTCCAGCGCGAGCAATAAAGTGAATGAACGTAGTTCAGCAATTTAGTCAAATTGTCATTCATGCTGGATAATAACGAAAGATAAACTCCTGCGTCTGGAGTATACCGCCTTGTATAGTCTACGGCGTCTTGCTAAATAATGATCGCGTTAAGAAAACCATGTAGGGATGCCACTTGTTCTAGCGTCCAAAAAGTCGTGAGTCTCATCGTGGATATTGTGTTCACAAAGAAATGAGAGAGATGGAAGACAGATTGTGTAACTGTAAGGTAGACATACATCTCAGACTCTAGGATATACGTTGCAAAGCTATTTTTCGTGGAGGAAACGATGGGGCAATGACCGGCCACATTGGGTGACCTTGGCCAGGTTAAAAAGTAAATTACATGCAGTCTGTTGGGAGTGGGATGTTGGAAGAACGCTATGGCCAAATAAGAGTATCGGCCCATCGTCAAAATGTTTCTCTTTTCCGGGTCAGGTAATGAATTGTTTTTTCTTTTCTTCTTTTTATATTGCCCATCCGCCTCCTTTCGCCTTCCAACAACCATGCGATGGTCATCTTTTTTCTCCTTCTTCATCAAATTGACTTTTCTTATATCTTTTTCTTTTTTTAAAATAAATAGTTTTGGGCAGCGCCCAAGCTTAAGACGTCAAGCGGAGATGAACGACCTTTTCTACGTGTGGTTATCTTTTTTTCTTAAAAAAAAACTTTCTCTCTTCTTATCTGTTATTCGCTTTTCTTGATGTAGCGATTGGATTTTTTTTTACCTGTCGTTGGGTGCGAAAGATGCATCAGACAAAAACAGCTGCACACGAATTTCTGTTTCAAGCTCATCAATGACGCAAGCGGACAAATAACAGGAAATGACACGTTACTCGCCCCAAACAATTCAGAATGACCAACATAGTATATATCGCTAAATCGACAAAAAAAATGAACAAAATAATAGCCAAGCTGTTTCCAATAGCGGCCGAAATATGCTCCTAAATAAACCGCATTCGCTTGGGTCTATTGAAAAAAAAAGAAAAAGAACTGGAACGGTGACACTGTTTCGCGTTCCAACTATATGTACTCGCCTCAGTTTCTAGTTCACGAAAAATGTGTGTAAACGATCTCAAACTTTTTATTTTTCTACTATGTACCTCTCCGGAAACGGAAGACTGATACTACTCGATAAAGTATTAAGTGCTTGGTTTTTTTTTTTTTTTTTCTCTCCTTTTTTTACATGTGGCTGATCACGTGAAAACTTGGTATGGTATACACCGTACTAGGGGCCATTCAACTCTGTATAATAATTGCCGAGGTACTCCAATTTTCCGAAAGAAAGAGATCATAGTATATTTCCGCGACACGGAATATAACAAAAGGTGAGTGACACATTGAGCAACGTAGAGGTAGAAAAACCCATCTTCATTCTCTCTTTAGTTTTCTTTCTTCTTTATTGCAAGTGATGATCGTGACCGTTGATGACTGGTACATCGGTCACCTGTTGAAGACATTCTTTAGTTTCTATTCTTCACGACTTCAGGAAAAAAAAGTAATTTTTATATTTTACAGGTCTATAAATCATCTCTTCCTCTCTTTGTGTGTGTTGAAATCCCGTACGTTCGTTGGCTAGTAATGAGCCGTGGCAAAGTTGTTTTTTTTTTCTTCTTTTATCAAAATATTTTTCCTTTTTTTTTTCTTTCGGTCGCGAAGCCGTTGGCAGGACACCCGCTGATTGGCCCACACGTATGCACGCGGGAGCCCTTAAATAGCAGAGAACCGTGAGCATATGCGGCCTTGTCAGGCAAGTCTTCTCCAAGTGTGCGGATCGCAGTCACGGAACTACTCTCAGAAATTGACTTGGAAATTCAGAATTTAAGATGAAGTTACTCGTTGTGTTGGGCCTTATTGTGGCCATCGCTTCAGCCACTCCCATCGATCAAGACGACAAAGTTGAGGTATAATGTTGACTTTGTTTGAATTATGTTTCGTATTTGCGCTTTTATTTGATTCGTGTCGTCATTTTTTTTCCACTGTTCGTTTTTACAAATTTCCTGTTTGGTTGTTGTGGTGACTCATTCAGGAATTGACTGTGGTGTCAATGCCCGATAAAGGTGAGCCAGCAGTGGAAGAACGCCAAGTAATCTCCAATCTTGCTAATCTGGTCGGATCTGCCAACGTCGCCGATTTGACGGCCATCATTCAGCAGCTCGTCAGAGAAGAGCTCAAGAATATTTTGGCCAATTTGCAAAATGCCCAGAATTTAACGGCCACCACTCTCAGTGGATTGATCAACGCCGACGAGTCCAACTCTGAGAAGCTCCAGCAGGTGGTTGTCAAACAAGAAGTCGACAAGCAAGCCGAGGCCAAGCCGGTGTACTTTTTGCCTCGTCGCCCGGGTTACTTCCCACCTCAGCACCCGATGTACTACGGACCGCAACAGGCCGTTCCTTATTACAACGAAGAACCTTACTTCTATCGCGGTGGCCCGCAGTGGCGTCGCATCAACCCAACCGACGAGACTCTCAGCGATATGGACGCCCTCGCCGAATTAGAGTTGCTGCTCAATGAGAAAGGAGAAATGTCCAGTGAGGCTCGTGGTCTCATGTCCAGTCTCTCGTCCACCACCAATTCGGCCAAGGCTAGTTTCAAATCGTTCGTCAACAACCTGTCGTCGGCATTGCCGTCGTTTTCTATCGTCAGGAAAACTTACTTGGTGCCCGGCTTAGCGATCAACGGCTAAATCGACACGTTTATTGAAGAGCGCAAGCTTTTCCAGTACATTTACCGACGTTTTTCCCCAGCTCAGTATTTATATTTGGTCAATTGACAGGATTATCCCCTCATTGTTCTGTTTTACTTTTTTTATTATTACGATTTAACATGCTATTCGAACCTCAAAATACAAATTGTTGCACAAATACCAATTTTTATTTATTGGAAAAATTGCAACAAAAAATTGCTGATGGACGTTCAACTTGTCTTTCGAAATATTTTTGACTACCTCTGAAAGCCGACGCCTGATGGGATAATTTAAATGGTTTTAAGTCTTATTATTTCACTCCTGGTTCAAGAACCTTCTTTCAAAAGCCCTTTACATGCAGACTGATCTTTAAATAAAGATAAGAATATACTCTAGACCTGGAATCAACCTTTCTAGAAAACTTTCTAGAAAATGATGCTAACCAACATGCAAGCTAACATGTTGTGTAGTCTGGCGATCACAGGGAATTTTACAGGGTGACCACCGACCAGATCTCTTAAATAAGAAGAGGGGTTCATCCTTCTGTAGTCGCCTTCCTTTAGACGAATTTGAGCTTTAGACTCGAACTCCAGCACACCAGGAACTCTCTTCTGAGCCCAAAGATTGGCTAAAATTTTGTTATTGACAGCAATAACCCCATAAAAGGACTGGTTCGCAAAGGTAAAATTTAAATCAAATTATAATTGAACGTGAAATCTTGAAAAAAAAATTTCACAAATGCTTTTATGTTACACAGATTAAACAGAATGATAAGAGGATTTATTTTCGTCTGTCTTTTTATGGCGGCATGGGCTCATCCGATGCTTGAAGGCACACTAGATGATTCGTCATCCGAAGTTTCGCTTGAATCGGACGAAGTAAGGTTCTAGTTGCTTCGTTTTTTTTTTTTTTTCATTTTTAATTCCACATTTTGATGTTGATTTTCTAGTCGGCAGAAAGCACTGAAGCGACCATCGTTCCATCCGGAAGCCCGTCAAATTTGACAGCCGAGATGCAGCAACTTATGCAACTTGAAATTTTTAACAAAACGAAAAACAACGAAACGGGATCTTTAACAACTCATAAAGTCGGCAGTTCATCCATAGCCCAGCAACTTCAGCCGGTCGCCATCCGCCCTTTCTTTTACCCGACAGCGTTCTCACCTTATTTCTTCCGAGCTGGTCCATACCAAACAGGCTATTATCGCCCTTATCTGATGCCCGTTTTGAATCCGTTTTATCCAACAAATCCAGCTACCGTTCAGGATGAAGAAATTTTGACGGCCAGACAGCCTTTTCCCGTTGACGACGAACTGAGTGAAGAGGATGCACTCAAAGAACTTGAAGCCATTAAAAAAGAGATGGCCGAAGATGCTGCCGCTAAACGTCACCAAGATAGGCTGCTGCTCCCCAGCATTTCGGTCAATCCAGACCATTCATCTGTAACTGTTTCGTTAAAGAGCTTCGCTTCACTTTTACGATCTTTAAACTCACGCGTGACCGTTACTTTGGCTACTAGAACGATTCTTGTACCCAATGTTTCGATTATTAACAACTGATTAAACTGTTTCGTATTTACTTGATGTGAAATTTTAAATTGATTATAGGATATATGGCACTCTTTCTCTTCTACAATAAAAAAAAGTGTTGCTAAATCGGACAGTTTTTCATTGTTGCATTTTTTTAGGTTATTTGGTTCCATTTCCACAATGAATAAAAAATATTTTTCCCTCTTTCAAATTTGTTTGTTTCCTTTGAATTGGATAGCATTGCTGAAATGCTCCAAAAAACACTGTAAGTTTTAATCACATAAAAAAAATGATAATTCAGCAGTATGTAAGACAGTTTTACATAACTGTATAACATTATACGTTCTAGTGTTGGGTTGAACCTTCTTATAGTGAGAATCTTTACTTTTAAAATTATAAATGAAAATTTTAAGAATAATGATCACAATTTTATTCTTTTGCTGCTGGTGCGGTATATCCTAGAGTGTTTCCCCTTATCAAATCTGAAACGACCGGCATATTCAGTGTTGCGAAAGGTTATTGACACCCAGTGTAGGGCGAAAAAGAGAAAACGGCGAGGGAGAGCTGACGGTGAAGGTCAACTTTACCTGGAATTCTTTGGCTGTTATTTAAAAAAAAACCTATTGCGTGTGCCGATCTCTCATAACCTACTTTAAGGTTATTGAAGTTCAAGTTAAGAAAGTAGGGGGGTGCAAAGAGGAGAATACAAGAGAGGGGGGACGCTAACTTTTCGGATAAATAGGAGGTGCGCATTTTCTAGTTGCAGCACTGAACTTTCGTCCGCCATTCAGTCCGCAACAGGATCACAGCAAGTAACCAAACGGTAACATTTTCATGGTTCATAATTTTATACGATTTCCACATTTCCTTAATATTTAAAAAAATATCATTCATAGAAGCCGAATCCCTTCTCTTGACGTGCAATAAATAACCTTATCACGATGAAGAATGCTTGCATGATCATATTCGCTGGATTGGTGGTGCTGGGTTCAGCGGAAGAGCCTTTAGACAGCAGCGAAACTTTTACCCAAGTCTATCCATTCGCCGAGCGTGCATTCTTTTATTATCCTACTGGAGCTGGAAACTTGTTCAATCGAGCGGGTAATCCGGCTCCATCAGTCGATTTCGACGACAACCCTTTTGATGCCGCCGCAGCAACCTCCTCGCAAGATATTCCCGCTGCTTATTTCGTACCGACATCCGACCTGTTGTCCATGCCCTACCCATCTAGAAGCGACCAAGAAGCGGACGAGAAAGCGGCAATGAAGCATCTGGAAATGCTGAAGGAATTGCATGACAAATTGGAGAGCAGTGAACAGAAATTTTTGAAGCCCAGTCTCTCGTTTGGTGGCAACGGAGTTACCCTCCCAATGAATGCGTTCGTGGCTATGTTGCAGAAGCTTTCGAAGACGGTCACCAAAACGGTCATTACGACTCAATTTACAACTGTATTTATGAATGTTAGCAACAGCGTTTCTGAAACGACTGATTCGGCCATTGTCGTCAGCAACACAGATACTAAGGCCACTACAACCACCACCAGCCCGGCGACTACCATCGCAGAAACAACTACTCCAACCATCTCGTCGGCATCTTCTTCTGTTCTCGAAACAACTCCCGTGATCGAATCAACACCCGTGATCGAACCAACTTCCATGGTGGAAACAACAACTTCCGCTATCGAAACAACAGCTTCCGTTATCGAAACATCAACTACTACTATCCCTGTGTCGGTCACAACTAGCACTCCTTTAGTGATTGTTACGACAATCACTACGACAATTCTCTAAATTTGTTACTGCGATAATTTCTTTCTCTGACAGATTCCTATTTCAGGTAGACTCTTCAATCGTACAATATATCTTTTGCTCAAAAATAAATGCCATGCCATAATCAATCCGAATAAATAATTAAAATCAATACAATCAATATTAACGCGAATGGATGTTTCTTTTTTAAGACATATTGGTCACATTTTTGGTTTTAAGGCAAATGGTCGCTCATGTTGCGATTGCTCCCCAGAAAGATAACCTACAACGGCAGCAGGAGATAGCTGTCGTTTTTTAAACTGTTTTGAACAAATTTTCAATTCTTTAAAAGCATAAAACTTTAAAAGGCATTGATTATGATGGGGATGACAACCGCTTATGAAATCATCGATGAACGGAAATAAATGATATTGTGTTTGAATACCTATGTGATGAAGGGAAAGTTAGTTGATTACGCCATGTTCTACTGTAGCTTTTTCGACCTTGAGATATGGCTAATTGACCATTGATGGAGTTCTTTTACAAGTCACGTACCGTAATCAGTTTATTAATTCACGCATTATGTGCATTATATGCATCGACGTGTTGACATCTAGAGTTAGAATATTCCTGCCTCACCTGGAACAGAGAGTGCGCTTAGTGTCGATGAGGTATACACATAATTTCTTACCATAATAAAGTTTGACTTAAGATATCATCCAAGCATTTTTTTCCTTCGCAATTTTTTTCTTGATTCGATTGCCCCTTCCTTGCCTTTTATATATGCCGCGATTTCCGGCGATTTCTCTTTTCTCTTGTTTTTGGAGGTGGAAAAATTTTGCCTTTGTTCTAGTAGGCGATAACTACCCTATTTACGAAAGTAAAACAAATAAGAAATCGCAACAACACCACAGGATGGGATAGAAGAGTGAGTGGGGCTTATTAATCATTTTTAATAATTATTTCTAAGTTTCCACAGGAACTCTATAATAATTTCCAATAATTTCCCAACGTTATTTTGTTGACACAATGAACGGGTTAGTAAACGAGATAATGGTCACCCTTTATATACTTGACCGCCTTGGTAGTCAGAAAGGCAAATCTGAAAAAAGGTGAGTCCAAAAAGGCAATTGCCTTTTTGGTCAGGCCAGTTGCCTTTCTCTTTTTTGGGCTCTGAAAAGAACCGAGTGGGCCGAGATCCGAGTGGGCCGAGATCCAAGTGGGCCGAGATCCAGGTGGGCCGAGATTCAGCAGACATCCGTCTCGTGGCAGCTCTCAGTGAAGAATGGTACCTCCTGGCCTACCAGAGGGCGCTTATAAAGGTCCGGACGGCTTAGGCTCCATCCAGTGGTGGGCCGAGATAACTACAACGCCATCTGCACGGCTATCTTTAGGCTCCGCCTAATTGTGGGCCGAGATTGGGGTGGGCCGAGATTCAGTCAGGTGGGCCGAGATTCGGGTGGGCCGAGATCTGACTGGGCCGAGATTCAGTCAGGTGGGCCGAGATTCAGTCAGGTGGGCCGAGATCCGGGTGGGCCGAAATTCCACCTGACTGAATCTCGGCCCAGTCGGATCTCGGCCCACCTGACTGAATCTCGGCCCACCCGACTGAATCTCTGCCCATTCAGATCTCGGCCCACCCGGATCTCGGCCCACCTGACTGAATCTCGGCCCACCCGGATCTCGGCCCATCCGGATCTCGGCCCACCTTACTGAATCTCAGCCCAGTCAGATCTCGGCCCACCCGGATATCGGCCCACCTGACTGAATCTCGGCCCAGTCGGATCTCGGCCCACCTGACTGAATCTCGGCCCAGTCAGATCTCGGCCACCTGACTGAATCTCGGCCCAGTCAGATCTTGGCCCACCCGAATCTCGGCCCACCTGACTGAATCTCGCCCACCCCAATCTCGGCCCACAATTAGGCGGAGCCTAAAGATAGCCGTGCAGATGGCGTTGTAGTTATCTCGGCCCACCACTGGGTGGAGCCTAAGGCCCTCTGGTAGGCCAAGAGGTACCATTCTTCACTGAGAGCTGCCACGAGACGGATGTCTGCTGAATCTCGGCCCACCTGGATCTCGGCCCACTTAGAGCTGGCGATTTATATCAAATATCGTTTTTCGATATATCATTAAAAAAATCGGTGTTTTCTGATTCATCGATATTTTCGATATGCAACATTGCCATGATACAAAAAATGCTAATTAAAAATACATGCAGGTAATAGGTATGTAGCCTTGTAGGAATTGTATTTTCGTCAAATTTGGCTAAGGAATGAAAAACAAACTGTGTAAGGTGACAAAAATATAAAATGGCAGAAATATTTCCTCAACATTGAAATGGAACGGAAACGAAAAGAAATCAAAACTTAAACATTTTTGTTAAAAAAAATCAGCATATCAACATTTGAGGGCTTTAAACCGTTCCTTTGTTTAGAAATAAGAAGTCCAGCCTTCGAAAATATCTGCTCCGAAGGCACAGAGGTAGCTGGTATACAAAATATCTTTTTTACAACATAGACTATAGGGGTATCATCACTCCGTCCGTCACAAACACATTTCCTCACTTTTTGAAAGTGATTCCAAACAGCACTGCCTCTCATTTCTTGGCACACAGTTTTTCTAAAACACCTAACAATAAAACTATTGATTGCATGTACGAAACAGAACTTAAAAAATTTCATTTTTTACTTACTGAAATCTGCAATTCCTGAACACTGCAACTGAAAACCACATACTGATAAAAGTCATTTTTAGTATTACTACATCGACTCCAATTGTTAAATTTTCCATTCCCATCAATTGACAGATGAAAGAAACAAAGACATATAATATATAAGGCTAAGAAAGTTCGGCGGCAAAGCACACGTTGCCATTTTGATTAAATACGATTTTAACAAATATCACAAAATATCGATATTCGATATCTTCCGATGTTAGGCCAGATATATCGCCGAGTCAGATATATCGATATTTCGCATGAATAATCGCCAGCTCTAGGCCCACTCGGTTCTTTTCAGAGCCAACCAAAAAGGCAACTGGCTTTACCAAAAAGGCAATTGCCTTTTTGGACTTGCCTTCCGGAAGAGTTGCCTTTCCGTCTATAATCCCATGAACATATTCCCTTTGATCTTAACTATAAATTTTATTTGTTACAAATGTTGTTTTCGATTTTCAACTATCGCTCATTTGAAAAATTAACAAATTTCAGTGCTTGGTTCGCCATTTTTTCTTCCGTAGCTCGTTCCCCCTTCAGCGGCTCAGCCTTGAACGCATCTCCCCCCCCCTCTACCGATGCGAATGCCCCCAGTACTCGCAGGTAAAGTAGGAAATGAAACAATGCATGAAATACTGTATTTCTTTTGCATTTAAATTCTATTTTTTATGTTAAATATTCCCCTGATCACGACCCCAATTTATAACTGTGGTCAAATTGGTTGGCCATCGATTGGCGGCGACCAATGGGGTTGGGCTGGCTTTTCCCGATTTATTTTACCTTTCCTCCTTAAAAAATTTTGATTCCAACCCATCCCCGAAAAACGCGTTGTTTAACCATTCCATTTAACGCAACGCATACCACAACTGAAAAATTCTCCTCGGGAAGGTTCTCTCGGGCGTTCGAAAACTTTTGGTAGCTACTGTATGTCTGAACACGTTTTTTCTAACTCCTTGTCAAAATTCGGATTTTGTAAAAAAAATGTGAAAAAACTCGCATTTTTTACAGAATATACTATCAATGTTGCTTTGAAAATATAATAAAGAGGAGAAAACAAAATGAGTTTGCTGATTTGAACCTAGGTACGACATCTCGAATGGGTCCCCGACGATATTCTAACTTAGCTATTACTTGTTTACCAATTTAAAAAACTTGCTAACAAAACATTTTCAAGGACTCGACGCTAACCTCGGACATTTTCATGGTAGGCGATTAGGTTTGAGGGTAGACTAGAGTCTGTGGACGGTTAGCGTTGGTTGGCCACTAGGGTGGGTACTTTTTGAATTGAAAGCCGTCATGGCCGTCAATTTAAGAAATTATGCATTGATTTATTAATAGAAAACGCTGAATAATGGCTTCAGCTGATCGTTCACATTATTTGTATTATTTTTAGAAATTTTTAAGAGCTACAAGCTTGCGGTTCACGTTTTGTTTTATTTTTTATTTGAAAATTCAAGACAAGAAAAAACTCGTTTGGTATTGTTATAGTTCTGTGCTCTGGGAAGAAAGAAACGTAGAGAAGACGAAGGCGATTCGGAGAGAAGACAAAAGCGATTCTGAAGAACTGGACGGGAGGTGGATGACGGGCGTAGGTGAAGGAGAGAAAGGGAGGAGAAAAGAAAGGCATTCGGGTTAGAGGCGAAGAGAGAGACGGACGGTCTTGCTCAGAATAAAGAAGTGTTAATTATTGATCTAATTGATTGTCTTGCGGATCGAGATTCTTGCTTGATAACTGTGTTTAATCGGCTGTAAGCGAGTTTCTCACCTTTAATACAGGCGGAATTTCAAAGGTATGTGTGTGCGTGTGTCTATTTATTTAATGACGATTAGGTGAGATATGGAAGGCAAATGTGGATCGTAACATATGGTGTCAAAAGTGGGATTCAGGCCTTAAAATGGTTGGTGATCTCGACTGCCTGAGTAACCCGGGGTGGGAATTGAATGTGAAGCTTATGAGACGTGGGACGTTGTGAGAAATGTATGTGATGATGTGATGAGCTACGTGATGAGTTGATAATTATGTGATGAGTTATGTGATGATTTTATGACTTATTTGATGAATTGGTGACTTATATGTGATGGATATGTTATGTGATGCTAATTTAAAAAAAAGGAAAGGAGAGTGAGAAAGCATGTTTAGAAGAATTGTTGGGATGTAACTGGGGCGTGACTCGCTCTGTGAAGTCTAGAAAGCCCGAGAACAGTGTGTGAATCGGTAAATTTTCCTTCCTCTCGTTCAAAGGTTTCATTCAAGTAAGATGGCGGAACAAGAGGAGCGTCGGCATTAGATAGACATTGAGGAGAAGGAACGTCTACTCCAGGAAGAAGGAGAGAATCCTCCTCAAGAGGAGCATCCGGAAGGAGGATCACCGGGTCCGGCCCATCCACCACGGTAACCGAATGTTGAAGCAAACCTGCCTGACACGAACGTGATTGCACCGAACTTCATGTTGCTCCTCACGAACTTATTAGCAGGCCAGCAAGAACAAAGATGGATCAGCGACAACTACAAGTGTTGCAAGCAGAATCGCTAGCAACGGCCTTGAATAATTTGGTGCAACGAGAAGCGATGCCGGAAATTCCGCCTTCACCGCAGATGACGGAGAAGAAATAGACAATTCGCCATGCCGTGAATGCCGAAGCCCTGGTAGGAGGGTGGAATGACAAACTTAAGTTAAACATGGCAAAAGCTGCGATGAGAGGAGCGGCAACACGATGGAGGCCGAATGGAAATGTAGAGAACGAATGGGGAGCCTGGTCACAAGCCATTGCAGAGGCCTTCCGGAAGCAGTACACCCTAGAAGAATGGTTTCAGCTGGTAAAAGCGAGACAGCAGGGACTAGGAGAATCAGCCGCCCGATATGCGTCGGAAAAATCGAAATTACTCCGGTTCTACCCGGAGCCTTTTGTGGAACAAAAATTTGTCACATACCTTATTCAAGGGATGAGACACCGACAATGCAGTACGGGATTGCTTCAAAATCCACACTGACGATTCAAGAATTTTTTGCTATAGCGAACTGGAGAAAAATGCGTCCTTTGCACCACCTTTGGCCCCGCATCACCAAGAAACGATTCGTTTCTTGACTGTGAAATTGGAGAAGCAAGCTGTAGAATTGAAAGAATTGAAAGAACATCGGAGGCAGAATCGAAGAAACCGTCCCGCGCCGAATCCGCGCCAGCGTGATCGCCAAGTTGAAGGAAACCAGCCACTTCCAAAGTGTTTCCGCTGCGGGCAAGAAGGGCATATAGTGAGAAATCGCCCTTATCCAGGTCGATGTAGTCAGTGCCGATCTTCAGAGCATGAACGGCCGGATTGTCGAAATGATAAACGGGCCTGTTTTCCGTGTGGATCGCTTGAGCATCTTGTCAATAGATGTCCAAGCATGAAAACAGCATCAGAATCCGCCACTAGATTGCCGTATAAAAAGGAGAACCGGACGACACCAGCGTCGGTGAACGAGAAAGCTGGGCCGAGGGGGACGGTTCGTCAATAATTTCATGCTTTTCAGACCCCCACTTCCGGTTACGATCGCCGGAGGTTGAAATCAGAGTATCAGAATTTGGCGGAACGGTAAAGGCGATCGTGGACACGGGAGCAACAGTAAGTGCTGTGAAGAGATCGGGTGTCCGTGACATGAATTTAGAAAAATCTGCGATTGAGCAAGTCAAACTTGTGGATGTAGCTACGGTCCGCCCGTTGGGGGAAAGTAAAGTGTTGGTCGAATGGGGCGGAGAGAAGAAAAATATTACGTTCTTAGTGTTGGAGGAGATGCCTTACTCGATGATTTTGGGTACAGACTGGATTCGTACAGCAGCACTTTTTTAGTATAGAAAATAGGAGTTGGAGGGTAGCGGACGTGTTTGTCAAAAATACAAGTACTTAGATTTTATATTATACGTTAGCTACTTACATTTCAGAAATCGCTATAATTTCTAAGCAAAGGGATGCATGCTTGAAAATGTTTCAAGTTGGAAAATGTGTGATATAAGTGTAAATTATAATTTATGATTTATAACGATTTATAAGTAGTTTGCAAATACTAATGTATAAACTTTTAATTATTAAATAGATTTAAAATGATTATACCACTGCAGCATAGTTTAGAGAGAAAACTGAACATGTCAACATGTCTCTGCCGGTTACCGACGGGATTGCCTTGCTAATAACTAAAATCTATGACCCAAGTAAGCCTATGCACTCCCAAAATGTCTGGCTTTACCCGAAAATTTCGGGGTTATTTTCCCCAAATATTTTCAGTTAAATTTGAAAAAAAAAATGAGATTTTTTAAGTAAAACCCCGAAATTGGAAAAAAGCGTCGCAATTTCGTACATTCACCTATTTTTGGTGGTTGACAACCCCCCAAAAGTGGTACCCTTTTTAACAGCGAGACGTCGTCATTTATAACAACAACGAAAAGATTCGGGCGACCAAACGAAGCAGTGATGAACTCGAAAGATTTCTGGACAATCACCCTCCTTGTGAACCTGATGAAGAAGCGGCAGTTGCCTAGAGTGGCACGGAATATCCAATATAATCAATATAAACTCAACGTCATTCGATAGAGCTCGTTGAGCCGATTCGAATGGTATAAGAGAATATTTGTGCAAATGAACGCATCCCTGAGTAAATCGACTTTAAAGTTTTTGGTTTACCGGGCTTCCGTAGCCGCCCCTGAGCCCACCCTTAGTCCCTTGAGGGATCACCCCCTTTTTTTCGCCGTATCTGAGACCTTATTTTGCTTAAAAGTTTTGCCCGATTCGATTAGATTGGAGATTCCGTGCTACTCTAGGCCACTGCCGAAGAAGCCCTTAGCATCAAACAAGCAACCGTCAATCCATCTTATTACGTCGTTTTGTGCCGATGACTCGCGCATCGCTATCGAGCGGATCAAAAAAAAAATAGTGATCGCCTAGTTCATCGTAAATATTGTGAAAATACAAAAAGAAGTTGGGTGATCCCCAACTGCATAGTATCAGGAAAAGAGGGGGAATGTACGGAGCCAGTTATGAATCCCGGCTTAAAACCCGTGCGGTTCTACCCGAAGGAAGAGCCACGTCTATACCGTTATCCGAGGCGGTTGTCTTCGGCTGTACCCCTGGGTGAGGAAGACACCGGTGAACCCAATAGCTTATATTAGTCGACGACTGACCGACGCAGAGAAAAATTATCATTCAAATGAGCTGGAATGCTTAACGTTGGTATGGGCGTTGAAGAAACTTTGTCACTACTTATTTGGTCGACGGTTTCAAGTTAAGACGGACAACAATGTGGTAAAGTTGCTGTGCAGTAAAAAAGAGCTAAAAGGAAAGTTTGCGCGTTGGATAATGGAACTGCAGGATTTCGATTTTCAAATCCACCATCTAAAGGGGACGGAGAACATCGTCGCAGACACTCTCTCTCGCTATCCCGTAGAGTGCGGAGGTTGTACTGAGATCAACGTTTGTGTGCTTAAACCGACCGGGTACTAGACGGAAGAGTTGGTCATATGGCAACAGGGAGACGACTCGGTTAAGGCGCCAGCGCTTCGCCTCCACTAATGAAGGATGGGACACTGAAGGAGCGCGAAGATGGAATATTCCGCTTGGCGGAAGGGGTTCTCTACAGGATAAATACAATGGGAAAAGATGGAAAGAATTTGTTAGTTGCCCCGTCCGTCCCAAGAAGAGACATCGTTAAAACTTGCCACGACGCGCCAACTGGCGGACATTTTGGTATCGAGAAGACCTGGGCAAAACTGAATGAACGATATTAGTGGCCGAAGGTGAAAACGAGTGTGGTAACCTATGTGTCTTCCTTTGCATTTTGTCAATTGCACAAGTGTCCACGAAACCGGTTGGAGGGAGAACTGCTCCCAATTGAGCCGCCAAAAGAGTGTTTGAGCGTATATGGAATCGATCATATTGGCTCCCGAAAGAAAACGTTGAGGGGGAGTAATATGTCTTAGTGGCCATTGATTTGCTAAGCAAATGGGTGATCGTGGCCCCAGTCTCAAGCGTTGCAACAATTCCTATAGTGTCGTTTCTGCAAGGCGGAATCATTGCTCACCACGGAGTTCCCAGACGGTTTATTTCGGACTGGGGAACGGCCTTTAAGTCGATCGAGTTGGGGAGAGCTCTCAATAAATGGGCACAGTTTTGCTTCACCCGCGTACCCAAAATCAAACGGGCAAGTTGAGCGAACCAACGCGACGATCGTCATGGCCATGAAGGCATTTCTCGACAAGGATCAATAAACTGGGATGAATTACTACCTGAAGCAGCAGTAGCTTTGAATACGGCCAAACAGTCTAGTACTGGTCTGACCCCGTTCGAGATTCTCTATGGATGGAAAGCGGAACTTCCCCATGAACGCCTCTTTCCATGGCCAGAAGAAAAGGAGAATCTAATACCGCCTTCGTGAAAAGACTCGACGATCTTAGACTAACTGTTCAAAAAAGACTGAAAGAACGACAATAGGAACACAAACGAAAGGTAGACAAGAAACGAAAAAGGGCCAGACGATATGAGCCCGGTGAACTCTTCCTGGTGGCACGTGATGTCCATAAAAAGGAAAGAGCGAAAAAGTTTCTTCCTCTTTACATAGGGCCCTATTAAATTTTCAACCAGATCCCTCCAGTAACCTATCTCATCGAGGATGTACCTGCCTGCAGGAAAAAGAAGACCTGGAGACGCTTTCCGGCCCATTTCAGCCAGCTGAAACCCTTTCCAGTCCCGCGTTACGACGAGTGGGATGCCGGACCTCAACGAACAAAAACTAGAGACCCACCTTCGCCGCCAAGAAAACGGACGACAAGTGGACGTCAAGTAAAGCTACCGGGCGTCTACGATGACTTCGAGCTAGATTCTTCCCCGTGGAGCGGGAAAAAGGCGGATTTTCGTCCCGAAAATCACGGCCAGAAAGGGCCAAGTGTTATAGTTCTGTGAAGAAAGAACCATAGAGAAGACGAAGGCGATTCTGAAGAACTGGACGACAGGTGGATCACGGGCCGGCGTAGTTGAAGGAGAGAAAGGGAGGAGAAAAGAAAGGCATTTGGGTGAGAGACGAAGAGAGAGACGGACAGTCTTGCTCAGAAAAAAGAGTGTTAATTATTTATCTAATTGATTGTCTTGCGGATCAAGATTCTTGCTCGAGAACTGTGCTTTATCAGCTGCAAGCGAGTTGCTCACCTTGAATATAGGAGGAATTTCAAAGGTATATGTGTGCGTGTGTCTATTTATTTAATGGCGATTGGGTGAGTTATGGAAGGCTAATGTGGATCGTAACAGTATAACCGCTTAGTACCACTTGATTTCATTGTGTTATTGTTTTCTTTTTCAATTTTGCCCATTTTTGAATTAAAAAAAAACCTTCTTTGCTATATTCCATAGTGAATTCAATGAAAAATGAACAGGAATTGTACCACACATCAGTCGACGAGAGTAAGTAATTATCTACAAGTGGTTGGGTGTGGAAGTACTACGTACTTTTACCAACAATTATTTTAAAATTTCTTTTCAGCTGGATCCAATCACTAAGAGTCCATCGAACAACAGGAACGACTCATCATACTTCGAGTAAACAATTCTTTTTAAAAGGCTTGCTTTTAATTCGTTTGTAACTGGTTACTCTTTTTAAGCTAGCCATCCCAGATCCCAACCTGGTCCTTTCAAGAGTTGTGTTACAAATGGCAGTGCACGTGTATTTGCTAATCCACAGGAAAGAGGAAGGTGGCTTCGAAGAAAAAACAAAAGAATTGTTTCCATTGAGAAGCAACTACAGATTGTTGAAGGGAATGGCGTCCAGTCATTCTTGGCTATTTTATCTGAAAACAATGATGACGGCAGAAAGACGTTCTATAATTTTGGTTCAAGCCGCCATGGTCTTTGACTCACCCAAAGGAATAGCATTTGTCAAAAAATGGCATGAAGTTATGAACTTGTACCAAACTATGTATGGTTTAATTATGTTTTATATTTCGGTGTTATACATTTAAATTCTTGTCTATAGAAGAACGTCGAGCAGCCTATCAAAATATTAAGGAAGGGTCATCTTTGGGGGAACAAGGTCGTGGATCGTACTCGTAATTCCAATTTGTGTTTTTTTTTTCAAATTCTTGTGAATTAAAAATTTTTCTTTTTTAGCTGAAGATGAGAATGAATCTGAAAGCATGGAAAATGAAGATGGCCGAGTCGGAGAAGATCCCGTTCCCCCGATCACCGTTCCCCCGATAATTGCTTCTACGCCGTACATTTCACCTGAAAGCCAGCCTTTATTTGAAGAAAATGCTGTGACTATCCCAACTACAACTACTCCCGCATCAATTGTTGTTGCTGCTACACAATCGAATTCAACTACACTCCCTAATATGACATCACGTGTAGGTGAGTGCTTTAGACATAAAGCTGAAATGTCGAAGAAATGAAATGAAATTATTCTTCCATTCGGAATGTTTATGCTTATAATACATTGTTATTTAACTTTAAACTATGAATCAGGATGACAGCAGAGAAGCTGAGTCTTTAGTCGAAGAAGCTGCCGAATTTAATAATCCTCCTAAACCTCCTATCACTCACATGCCAACGATTACATCCTCATGTATCATTTCTTTTTCATCACTAATACCTTCTACGTCATCGTCATCCCGTAAAGGGGTAGTTTCTCGTCGTGGAAATGCAGTCCCGAGCGGCGGAATTGGAGTTAAACATGGTAGACTATTTATCATTACGCAAGTTGGTGAGTGTGGAGGAAAATATTATTATACCAATCCGATTAGTGGCGATGTAAGTATTTCATTTGTTGCTCAATCCGAGGGATTGTTGACTCCTTGATTTCAAGAGTGCATGAAAAGTGCGAATGCCTTTCCCTGTCACTTTTGTTGTGAATTTTTGATCCAATGTAGTCTTCGATGTACGATTTGAGTCAACAACCCCTCTTCTTTCAAATAGAAAACAATAATACAAACTTTCTGATGAGCTTCGGCCATATCCAAGTCCCTACCTCTCAGCAGCTGTTAAGAATATTCGCAAACTGCAAAGGAATTAAGTTCCGATTGCTTGGCAAGAAAATGGCCCTTAAATATTAAATATTTTCAGTTGCCAGTTGTAATTTACTATAATAATGTTCCCTTTCAATAATTTTTTTTTTTTTTTAAATTTCATTATTGTTTCAGAAAGAAATCGATGATTTCAATAATGTTAAAAATATTCTTAACCTAGTCTGAATCCAAGATGCAATACAAACTCAACAAGTCACAAATTTTTAAAATTAAATACCTTTAGTCTGAATAATTTTATAATTATCACATTAAAATCGTTGAAGAAGAAAATCACGAATGAATAATTTAGTTCTGTATTTAACTATACATTGATGTAAGAAAGTTTTCTCTCTTAGAAACGATTTATTACAAACAGCATGTGCGTATTTCTGTAGTTGGTTGGATCAATTAGCCGTCTTGTTAGAAAACATCATAACAGTAAACCATCGTTTAAGGTTTCAGGCTTAATTAATGCAAAATCTATTCTGTTCCCATCCCATTTCAAGATGCGAGTGGATTTCTGACAGTGTGGGTTTGGTCGTAATAGACGTAAAGTTTTCTTGATGGATCAGCGGGATGTGTAACGCGGAAATCTTTTTCGTACATTGGTTTTATAAGGATTTTAAATAGTCTCACGTTTACTTTGGCGTTGTCGCCAACTATCTGATGAACTAGAAATGAAATTTTTCTTTTCCTTTTTTTAATGACGTAAATGGTTAGGAAATACAGCCGCCTCCCGGTTAATTTTTCTACACGCCAACTACCAACTAGCGCTGAATACTTTAAGGTGAGACCCATAACAACAAAATTGAATTAAACTGTTGGCTAGAACTATTGGTCCACTAGCCTTTACACGTTGTTCGTCTGGCGCAAAAACTGTGTGTTGTAAAATTTGGCCACCGTCCACATCTTGCCCTTCACCAACTGTTTCCTGTGCATTCATCATCCAATGATGGTTCCTCTCAGTCATCTTCAATTATTTCATTCAATTCCCTTTGATCCATTGTAACCGCGCCGAAGTTTACCTCCCTTTTACGATTTGCCAGAGTGTATCCACAGCAACAATGATTTGAACGTCATCTCATCAATTTCAACACTGACTCTGCGTTCTTGATGTTGTTTTAAAAAATCTACTAACATCATTAAATGAGCTAAGTTTACGTTAGTATTATCAACATCTCCCTTCGTTGTTCCTTTGTAGGTAATTATCGTACTATAACTGGGAACCGTAAGCAAAAGCGTGTTTTCTGATGAATCAATAAAGTGTAGGACTAGGGAGACCGAAACCATGTGGAACACCAGGCCACTTTGGACAATGCGAGTAAAAGTAGTCTTATTATTTTTTTGAAAATCGGAATTTTGAATTATAACTGAAGAAGAATAATGCTTCCTTCAAAATCATACTCAAAGTTCTGATTTTTTAATATAATTAGACTAGTTTAAATCGCATTGTCCATCCTTTTCAAGTCCATTGACAATATCTGAATTTTTAAGGAGGCTTGCTGAAGTTTAACATCTGAAATGAAAAACAATAATTAGAGTGCTGAATTTAAATGATAAATATCGCAATTAACTGACAAAATACTAAAGAAGCTTTTGCATTGCGTTCCGATTGTTTGTCGGTCTCTTCCTCGAAGACACCTACTAAATCCTGAACAGCATCCTTCATCGTCACGTTTAAATAGATTAATAGCTGGTATTATTCCAACCAAATTTCATATTTTTTAGACTACTTATGTAAGTTGACAACTTCACGGCAAAGGTTTTTAACCCACCTTCGGTTGTTTGTCAATGGATTGGATGATCACTTGTTTATTTTTTATTTGATGGGATTCCTGGAATGTGTACTATTTGCAGTGGCAGTGCGTTCATCAGTTTCCGTGATGAAGTTTTTTAAATTTGAACTGCTGTTATTGAATGAGTATTGGGTAGAAAAAGCTGAGTTATTGTGAAAATCCATGTAATGGACCAAGGAAACATTTGTCTTTTCATCATCCGGCACAAATAACACATTAGTCGTGAACATCAATAACTTAATAGCAGTAATATGAGTCACCAATTGTGAAGACGTGAAACAACATACTAAAGACTGTTGTCATTAAGTGGCTTTTCGTTTTGCAGCAATTGAACTACCACTTTGATGGTGTCCACCCGTTTCGGCACTTTTTTCGGAACTTTTGATTTTGGCGTTTTTGGCACCCATATAAAACGCTTGGTCCCCCCTTGTATTTAAAATCTCCTCGTTCATTAAAAAATCTTTCCGTTTCGGCACTAATATTCTCCGTTTCGGCACAAATTGTGTTTTTTTACGGCACCAACTTTGTCCGTTTCGGCACAAAAATCTAAGCCAGGAATTCATCGTTCAGTTTTCCTCCTCCTTTATATTTAAAATTTTAGTTTCAAATATGTAGTATAATTTAAAGTTTAATTGACTCTGCTGACATAAGATTCCAAATCTAAAATGAAATAATCTCAAATAGCGGCTTTTCACTTTGTGGTTTCGCGTGTCAATTGTTTCGATGTCCGCCATTTTTGCTGGTTGTTTATGTCATGTTTTGCGTATTCTGTACTGGCTAAAAGTTAGTTTTCCCAATAAAAAGTGTATTTTGTGAATCAACGTGTTATTTTTTATATTTTTTTGCATCAGTTAATTGCTACGTATCTGGGTTAGTATCTGTAGCAATTTGTGTTTTCAGACCATATTTCTTGTATTTTTTAACATTTTTTGTTTAGGGCTGTCTTTGGTAACACAATTTTTGAAAAACAAAATTACCGAGTGATTATGTGATCAAGATTCTTCTTGATGTACCTAGTGATGGTGAATTATAGAATTATTTGTATTTTTCTTTATGTTTCGACATTCAAAATTTCAAAAACTGATGAAATTTACCTCCTTACAAAGAAAACCAAGTATCAGTGTAATGTATCAGAAGGCGAAAAGAAAGTTGACCCATGCCTACTTTAAATCGTATGATGGCGCAAGCCAAGAAACAGTCAAAAATATAAAAAAGGGGAAAGCGGCATAATGATGCAGCTCTTATAGATTTTTCGATCAACATATGGTGGCCGCCAAACATATGAAGTTTTTCACGAAAACATGCCTGGTACACTTCCTTCTCCTTCTACCGTTCGAGACAGACTTACAAAATACAACAATGCTTGTATGCCAGGTATTGTTTTGACAGTCCTTCTATTGATTAAAAATAAATAATTAATTACATAACACTTCTGTTTTTCAGTTACCAAAAATCTGTTCTGGAGACTATTCAAATCTGAACTGGAGATATAAACATAAAACAATAACTATCCAATGTTCATTTCAATTTCAGAGGATGCCATTATTGAAAAAAGGGAGTTCAATCTGAGATGTGATTGTATCCTCGGTGGTAGCCTTCCACTAGGAGATAATAGTTTAACTGATTGCAAATATGGTGGTTCCGTTCATTAGTCAAATAATTAGTTCAGTACTTCAAGCTCCTAAAAGGCAGCCAAACTTATGATCGTCAAAATGCCCCGAACCATGGCCGATTCGTCTCCTGCTATTCGAATCGGATCTTTCGCCAATGACAACAAAAGGACATCACTAGATGTAAAAAATAGTCATGCTTAAGTAAATAGATCCAATGGTGACAGCAGAGAAATGAAGTTCATGCTCGAGCACACGGGCTTGGAAGGGAAATTTCTAGCTTCCCGAAAAACTAAGAAGCATATATATTTTTTAAGATTTTGTCCGGGGCTGTCGTTTAACATCCGGACTTGTGACTTTGCCTTAACAGATGTTACCCATAGTCCAACAAAACTTCGAACAAAGTTTCTGAATCCAGACTTGATTGCTCTTGGCAACTATGTTGCTACCTCAAACGACCTCCACTGCCTAATGGACAAGAAGTCCAGAGAAAAGCTATTTATTCAAAAAGGTAGGTTTTATTTCGTTCCATCAATGTTTAATTGTCTCAATATAGTGCATTTTAATTTTTATTCTTTTATTGGTGGTCGATCTATCTTTAGTGGACAAGATGAATTTCTACGCAGCTGAGCGAATTTCTAATCCCATAGTTCATGAAATATTGGCCAAACTTTGGAAGGTAAACTATAGCCGACAATAGACAATTTTTTATTACTAGTTAAACAGTATTTAATAATAAAAGTATTAAAAAATAGGGGATGCTGCTGGCACATCGTGTTATCTTGAGATGGTGTACAGTATCCTAAACAGAAACTAGGAAAGCGATTTTTCTATCGAAAACCACCTAGTGGCTGGTCAGAAAAATCCTAGTCTTTGTTTTTTGAAAAGGGCAATTTTTTCGATTTCCAAAGATTGTTGTTTTGGTATCATTTTTGTTTTCTGTTGACACCATTTTTGGATCTTAAATGGATACGCATATATTTTAGATGTTTTTTATGTTTTTTTGATTCATGAGATAATTGGGATTGAAATTCGTGAAATATCACGAAAACCCAAAGTCTCCCATTCCATCCACATCGTGTAAGGCCCTCTCCAGATTACGATTCGAAAACTACTTTAAAGGGGGTATTTCGGACGCCTTGACTTGGAAATCGCCTTTTAAATGTAATGCTTTGTTTATAGAAATACTGTTCAAACAGTATGTCGTCGATGGTTGTAGTCGGACTAGGGGAAGTCATCTAGACACAAGTGTTATAGCTTTTCTGTAGTGACAGAAATTGACAGAAAGGTAGTAGAGAGAAGAACACGTGTATGGGTAGAAAAAACAACACCACCGAGGAAGAACCGTTGTGTGAATTTTGATAAAAATTTTTTGCAAGGCATTGAATATTAGGTAAATTATTATTTTTTTCTGTGTTTGATAAAAACCACACTGATTACATTCATTAGGAAATCCTTGTTACTTTCGTGAAAAGACCAATCTTGTTTGGTCCCAAAATTTTTTTATAGAAAAAGAATACGTGACTCAATGTGCTAGATTTGGTTATTTCCCTTTAATAAACCTGTTAAACAGAGTCACATATTCTATTTTTTCACGAATCTCTTTTTTTTTAAATTTATTATTCTCATTATACTTGTCCATGCTTTTCCAATATCGTAGATTATTGCATGGTGACACAATTTTGAGCTTACTCGTACTTTCTCATTATTACTATTAGTATAGACGGGTTATACATGTTAAATTAATAAAATCCAGCCATCATATGTTAGTCTTCATATTCCGACACCCAGTATATATTATTGAATTGATTGTTTATACAAAATTTTAATTGAAACAGAAAAAAAATTGAACCTTAAGAACAGTGGAATTTGAGAAAGATGTTGATGAAAATAAATGAAGGGAACTTGGCTAAAAATGAGCTCCTTCGTCTGTCAGAGATGCTTGTTAAAATTGAATTTTTTTGACAAAAGTAATTAATTCTATTGTAAAAGCAATTTTAGGACTGATTATAATAAAGACTCATAAAGAGCGTCGAGGATATCATTTTGAAACAGGTCTCGCTGAAGTTATCTCGATAATCCCTGAACTTACTGCTATGGTCCAGGGTAACTCAGAAACAGCACGTGATTACCTTTATCACCTCAAAAACCAAAAATCTTGAACGCCTAGACACCACAATAACATTGTTTTATTAGTGATTGGGTTTAAAGATTTGTCCGAACAACTGTTAGTCGGTCAGAACCAAAATTTAGCTCGACGGTCCACAAAGGGTGCACAAAAACGCTTTTAAAGTTTTGGATTTTACGTGGCTGAGAAGAATTAAGGGGGGGGGGGGTGAGCAGGGGGCAGACTGAGCACACCAAATAGAGTGGAGTCAGTGAAGTGTCGGGTTTCTGAAAATTTCAAACTGACCCCACATTTAAACAGCCTTGGCGTTTTGGAAAAGTCAAGATGAATTGAAAAACTCAAACTTGTTCAGTGTAAATCCCCATATATTATCCATATATTATATATAATGTCCATTTGTTATGGTAGCAATGATCATTTTCATGATCAGCAAATATTTTATTGTAACTGCAAGCGATTATTCTGTTGATTTCATTTCTTTGATGGTTACTATCTGCTACTTCCCCTGTAGGATCTTAATTTGCTTCGTCATTAGACAATTTTACACTTTCTTTGGAATTAATTTCTTTTTTAATTCAAATAAGAGCAGCCATGAAAGGTCGACGTAACGTTTTGAGATGATTTTTTGTTGTCATGTTTTGGTTTTGAGATATCTACATTCATAAACATTGTCAGAATCCAATCAGTGTGACCCTGTTGTCCTACAGATGCAGGATTACCTTAGCAGATACAATATGTACTTGAAGGATTAGCATAGCGACTAAAATAACATTTTTCCTTGAACGAAATGAATGGTTACTTTTGGATTGGGTATACCACGAGTCACGTGCGTTGCCGTGCTCCACGAATGGCACCCTAGTGGTGTTGTACCAAAGCGCAACAGCCGCTTAGGTCCTAACCGTACTCACCCAATAAAGCAGTGAAAAAATTCGATACACCAAAAATAGACCGATTCCAACCGCAACTTACCAAGTGTTTTGAATCTTATATACCCCACAATCACTTACTTTCTTAACTTGTATTAATTCACGACCACCAGATGTCGTTATTTATTTTAATATATTGTGGTGTGAGGCGGAGGCAGGGAGCCCACAAAGAAAAGCGAGGTCTCCCTCTTCTTTTCGATACGACGAGCTTAGAGGGCTGTTAAGAGAATAATCTGGTCTTGATAATCTGGTTATTCCTTGTGATATTTATGAGTGGAAATAAATATTGTTTGAACTTTCCTTTATTTTTTTTTACAGTTTTTGAATTATTCTTTTATATCTCCGAGAGGAGATGTGGTGACAAGAAGAGTAATAAAGAACCAGAAAAAGGTTCAGGGGGGCTTATAGTTTTAATTTTCCATCCCCCCAAAGAGATGTTAACCTAGAGGACCTAATGGTAGGCTGATGACCTAGTTTGAAATCAAAAACAAATGTTTGGCTTCAGGCATATTTATTAAGGAATAACAAAATATGAAAATGATCGGCACTAAGTCTGCTTCTTTGATCCCTAATAAAATCGCCATCTGCAGATAAAGCATTTACGATGGGACGGAAGTGGCGGGAAGACAAAAAAGTTGACAACATCAATAAAGAGTCGGATATTACAGGAAATTTTACTGAAAGCCAATAATTGAACGAATCTTTTGACAATGGAAGGTGGCTTTTCAGGTAATCCCAGATTTTTACAGCAAAACAAGTGGTCGTGTCTGAAGCCTCTCCAGTTCGTTCGGCATTTACTTCCTCGATCATGGTGGTGTCGTGAAAAGATTTACAAGACTTTTGAATCGTTGTAAGTGAGGAAGCTCCAAAATTCCTGTTGGATGCGGACCGCAAGTTGATTGCTCGCCTCAACCCTACTTTTACCCTTCATCTCGGCCACCTCCCCTCTGTAAATAGATCCCATTTTTCTTGATCCTTTATGACATTTTTTAATTACAAGTAAATCTCCCGGGAAAATCTGTATAACCTTGGATCCAGAAAAGTAGAAACAAGTGGGCTCTTTTTCATGATAACATGAAATCGATCCGTAATATTTCTTAAAAGGTCAAATTTCATTTCGAAAATTGTCAAAATGGGCAATTAGCCTCGATATTCTCTATCGCTTCTAAACCATGTTGAATTATTTGGATCGATGAGAAGACCTTTGAAATGGATGAATAATATTTTGGACTGAGATCTGTGGTAACTTCATCAAATGGTTTTAATATATCGGCTACTCCCGTCAAGATACTCTACTTGCTGGTGATATATAAAAGGTCGGTTCTGTCTATAGCTTTTAGTGCATCATTCACAACGTCTTTTAAAGTAAAAAGCCTTTGGGTGACCTAGAATGTTGAGTTCCATCGAATATAGACGTCTTGTGTCAGCTTACATTTCCCCCCAGTACATAGGATATTGAGTTTTGACGGTAGCGTGGTTACTTTTATGAAAGTAAGTCACGAGAACATGGCCAAATCTTTGGAAATCTTCAATTTATTTTGGAGGATTGATTCTTTTACCGCTTGGCTTAGTGCATGAGCGAAAAATGGAATATGCATCCAATTATTTAAACTCATAGCCTAAAAAAATCCGAAAAAATTGCAAATATGGGAACGTTATAAATAAATATTTATAAATTACAATTTTTATATTTATCGTATTATCGATAACTACTTTCTCGCAGTTCTTAGTAGCTGAGCGGAAAATGTTAGTGCGGTTTGGCTTTCCACTACCAGGATTGTGTTGAGCTCACGGGAAATAACTTTTTGTTTCTTCGATGGTTGTTAAGAGGTAGCTTTGATAATCTGGTTACGCGATATATGTTATTGAAAAAATAAATTGTTTGAACTGGACTTTTCTTATCATTTATATTTTATTTGGCTCAAATGAAATTTTTGTGGTCTCATCCACAACACAAGAGAAATGAAAAAAAACCACAATTTAGAAACATTCCGTTTCTTCACGATCATAGATTTATTAACTGATTTCGAAAATAAAAAGTCAAATCAAATGTGATGAAGAGCAATATTTTCCACATTAATAATCTTAAAGGCTTGCAGGGTTAAAAGGCTATGATCTTGTGAAAGAAACTTTTTCCAAAAAAACAGTCGACGGAAAAAATGACATTTGAGAAAGCCAAAACATGTAATGACTCTCGTTTAAATAAAGAAGGTTGAATCAATGGAAATTTTTCCTTTACTAGTCTTAATATTAGACGAGCAAAATTTGTCAAATGTTTTCGAGCTCTCTCTTGTTAGCTTGCGTAAAAACTGTTGAAATCATTGCAGTGATCTTTTAATATTGACGAAGAACCTGAAGCATCGTGAATGTTTTTGATTAAAGGTTGCCAGTTTGGCTTTCAGTTCTTACCAAAGTGAATATCGTCTTATCGTGTCTCGTTTCTCGTGTGCCGGGATTTCAAAAGTACGAAAAAAAAGTTCAAGTTGAGCATGGTTTCTAGTGTGACAAGGCTCCGTGAACATGGCTCTTTTACAAATTGTGGCAAGTGGTGCGTTCGGAGTTCATTAATTTTATCGTGAAAGACCTCGGTGTTTCTCTTTCTCAGTACGGTCAATTTTCGTATAAAGGTGTCAAGTACGAGAACGCTCTTCCCCTCTACGCCACCATCATATCTGATCCGATGTTTTCCGCGGACTTGATGATTGAATACCAAAGGAAAAACGCTTGGAATTTTGAATTTTTTTTCGGCAATACGGAAAATTCCTCACGAAACGAAAAAAAAGAACTGGAACTAATTAGTAATTGTTCAAGCGAGCGAAACGAGCGATGAACAATTGAGATTTTTTCGAAGAGGTGAAGACAATAACTGCTTTGTTGACCTTGTATATTCAGCTGTTTCTAGGCAAACAAAAAATAAAAGGATGGGGAGCAGCCACTTAGTGTGAACGCCCCTTTACACATTCAGATCTGTTTTAGCTAAATGGGTATTATCAGCCCTAAAAAGACAAAGAAAATAGAAATCAGGACCTTCGATTTAATAATAATTGAAATTGGGAAATTTTTTAAGGGGGGCGGTGAAAGACAAAGAGTGATCGTATGCAGGGTGTCGCGCGACGATCAAAAAATTGCCTGCGGTTTTGTATTGAAATAACAAGGATTTATACAAACATATTTTATTAAAATAATTGGATTTCTACACTGATTACACAATACGGCTTCTAGATTGTGCCCTTTAAAATGGCTTTGTTCTTTTTTTGGGTAAGAATACACACCCGGGTTAACCATCTGGCCTTTTCTTATCTAAAAAATTAAACATCTAAATTAATTAATTCACAAGTCTGAAAATGCAAAAATAATACCGTCATCGTAATTCTTCTTCTGACGACGGCGATTCAAAGTAGCTTGAATGAGAAACTCTTCATTTGTCCGTTTGCCTACTATTTCCATCGCCTCGCGTACAGACTTCAGAATAGCATCTAAATATTGGCGACAGCAAGTTAAATATTCCTCTAGAACTAAACGAAAAATGTTCATGAAGACAAGAAGCTTAATTCGTTTATCTACGGACACAAATTAGAAACCCTTATATCTTTAAGGGCTTTGATAGCTTTATTTGCATCAAAAGGCTCCATGAAAGGATACAGATAAGATAGATACAATAGATAAGATAGATACAATATAAGAATTATTATTTTATTTGAAGTTGACGGAAGGTATAGCTTAGGAAGCTTACTGTACCTCTCATTTTCGTCAATCTGGTGGGAAAGTTGAAAGACCGAAAGGAAGAGAAGAAGAGAATGGAAAAGCGCAAAATAAATCCAAAGAGGAGGAAAGGAGTGCTTCTTAGTATACCTCCCGTCAACCTAAAATAAAACCATATAGAGCAGTTTGCCTGCTAAAGAAACTTGCAGGCATGACTGTATACAGCAGTAATTTTCAAAAAGTTCATCTTGTTGACATGGCCAATTCTTTGGATTTAAAAACTAATGGCTTTGATGCTATTTTAAGAAATATCACGGGCGATATTAAAATTCACGAATCCAACAGTATTGCTGTAGAAATTAAAGACAATGGGCACATGCAAATGCAAAAAAAGTCGTATTGCAATCCGTAGATCCCAGATATAGTAGCGCCAAAAATCATACTTCCCTTGACAACAACAGTCGACATTTGCAAACATATTGACCGATATGGCGTAATTTTTACCATGGGAAACATCGTATTTATTAGCAAAGAAAATTTGAAGTTTTAATTCCGTGAAATAAAATGTATCGTCTGTGAAAATTAAAGTTACAGTCTGTTGGTACGAAAATTACAAACAGTGGGTTTCATATCATGTTAACATACCAATTGTTGCTACATCCATTTGCCTTGATTTTACAGAAATTTTTGATTATTACCCATTGGATCTTCATAACAGAATTTCTAACGGAAATGCTTTCGTGATGTTAAAATACCATGTAATATCTAACCCGCCATTAAACAAAATTGTTACGTAGTTAAATTTTCATACCGCACAGTAATTTGACCATACTCCAAAAATGTTTTTTTATTAGCAAAAAAAACTTTTTTTTTAAATTCTTTTGTCTTCACAAAAAATATTTTTTTATGAGGAAGAGTAATCTTTTTTTTGCGTAATCCGAAGGGAATAGATTCAGGGTGCACAACTAATCTTTATTTTTCATAGTTGGGCTTGCGTGAGGCGATTAGAGTGTGACTGCTGTTATGTTCAACTGTTATTTGAGTTGCAATGAGACAAGTAGCGCCATAAGAATGCACACAACACGAGGGGTATTCTTAATAGCTTGGTGGGTACTGTATTTCTTAGAGAGTATGGTCTATCTAGTTCCAAATATTGTCTCCCTATATCTACCGTCGGGACAAATTGGATGAATTGGCTAAAAATTTCTAAACCTTGTTGGGACAAATCCATATAGGGAATCTCCATGTAACCATGTTTAACGTCGGAAAACTTTTTTGGTTCCAGGCTGAAAAGAGTTATGGAGGAATACAGACAAGTGCGCCCACTCGCTTGTCTATGAACAAGCACCACAAAGAAGATGGGTATACCTTTATTACATCTGAAACCCAAATTAGTTACCTTTGTTCACTCCTATTAAAATATACCTAGTTAAAAAAGAAAGGTTACTTCCTGAGAACGATAGATTTTTCTTTTGTTTCTGCAAAACTTTGTAACACGAAATGTTTTCTAATGGTCCTATTATTGAGGATGATTTAAAAAGAACGCCGTTTGTGCCACTTTTTTAAAAATAAAATGTAACGTTGTTTTCTATATAATATCAAACCGATTTTTAATATAAACACATTTGTAATATAATGGAACCAGATTTTTAATATAAAATAAAATTTCTTTATGTAATGGAACCAGATTTTTATATAATATACCACATTTTTCACTTATAACGCAACAAAACTTTTTATATAATATTCCCGAATAATATAAAACGAACAAACGACGGCTTTTTTATTATAACGTGAGTATGTCTGTTCATATACCGGCAGTCTTGGGCAGGAGCTATTGTCTGTCCTGTGTTGTTGCTTCTGTTTCCACGTGTACATTGCTTTAGAGCTCTCTGTCCAAAAACATCTTGTGAAATAAAGAATCAGAAATTCATTTTAATTCTGAATTGATCTGAACTTAATTGTGTTTCCTCAAATGGACGTCCCAAATTCGGGAAAAAACAGATGAAAAAAAGTTCGAAGAAAAAACACGTTGATATCCACTGTAAGTCCCATGTGCAAATCGCCATTCAACAGTGACCATGCACTACCGAAACGATTTGCTTGTTCGCACATACATTTTTTTAGATGCAGCGAGGTATTTGTGTTTCGAAAGTGTAATTGTTTCTTTTATTTAAAAGTATTTTCCCATTTCAGATCATGTTAAGCCAAAAAAGGGAATGCATTTAGTGTGGAATATGTAGAGATGCCACACTAATTGAAGAAGGACAATCAGTTGATGTGTCGTTAATGTTCCGATTGGAACTTTAAAGAACACGTTGTTTAACCCAGCCGGGATAACGAGAAAATACACGAGACTTGATTTGCTTTAAACACTTTTATTCAACGTCTTTCTCTCTGCGTCTTACAGTAATCCACTCGCTGCTCTGACAGCCTCGATCCTTCCGCCCCCTTTTTGTCCGCTCCTCCGCGCCATTACATTCTCCTTCATTTACGCGTTGCCAGCTCGTTTTTATGGATCGGTTGATCCGTAACATCGTCCACCATCTCCGGCGATCCTTGTTCGTCGATGGTCTGCAGCAGGCATAATTTTGTGATCGGTCGTCGGTATTCTCCCGTCTCTGTCCGTACCTTCACGCTTCTCACCGTTTCCGCTCCTAACGTGCTAGAGGTGGTTGTTTCTATCACACGTCCGGTTGGCCATCCGCCGCGCGTAGTATTTTCGTCCACCAATAACACCAGGTCTCCTGGTCTCCCACTTGCACATTCCTCTTCCTTTCCGTCCACTTCCTTCTTTCCGTCAGGGCTGGGACGTATTCTTTCAACCATCTTCTCCAGAACGATTCAGCTAGTTCCTGAGCCGCTAGGTATCGCCGCCTAGATAAAACGTCCGCTGCTTCTATCACGTCGGGGGGAATGTGTGGATGCGCTCGTAGAAGTAAAAAATGATTTGGCGTCAACGGCGCGTTGTCTCTCGGATCTACGCTCAGGTGCGTCAGTGGCCTGGCGTTAAGCATGGATTCCACTTCGATTAAGGTGGTGTTGAGCACCTCTTCGGATACGGTTTTCGCCCGCAGAACGGCTCGTAGCGCTGTTTTGGCGGACCTAACCAAACGTTCCCACGTTCCACCGAAATGTGGAGCGTGCGGCGGGGAGTAGTGCCATTGCACACCTTCTTCCGCAAGTTTTTTTTCAATTTCTCCCTTCTCCTTCAACGTTTCCAAGGCGGAGCGCAACTCATTTTCTTCTCCCGCGACGTTGTCGGAGCTGTACAAGCTCACCGGGGGGCTGTGCAACGATGATGCTTTCTGGTAGGCCACTCTCGACGCTCCTTCTTGGATCTCTTTTCTTCCGGCGACAAAATTAGTACCATTATCACTGTAAATCTTACTTGGCGATCCCCTTCTGCTCACGAATCTGCGATAGGCCATCAGAAATGAATCGGCGTCCAGTTTCCACGCCACCTCGATATGAATTCCTCGCGTCACAAGACATGTGAATATACACCCATATCTCTTTTCAACGCGCCGTCCAACTGTCACGAACAATGGTCCAAAATAATCCACTCCTCGTACGTGAAGGGGGGGAGGTACGGCGTAGTGCGATCTGCCGGAAGCGATGCCATCTGTTGTTGGAGTGGTCGGCTATGATCTCTCTGACATTGCATACAGGACTCCACGTACGCTCGAACGGCTCGACGCCCTTTAACGATCCAGAATCTGGCCATTAGTTCACATAGCGTCCGCTCCGTCTTTCCGTGATGAACGCGTTCGTGTGCGTCTGCTATAATTAGACGCGTTAATTTTTCTTTGGGGGTAGGATCATTGGGTGTTTAGCGTCGTAATTTAGGGCAGCGAATTCTAACCTACCACCTACACGTAGCAAGCCGTCCTTTCCGAGGAATGGGCTAAGCTTTATTAGTGATGATGAACGCGGTATGGGATGGTTTGCCGTGAGTGCTGCAATTTCTTGGTGGTAATTTCTAGCTTGCACATTCTCGACGCATTTTCTCAGCGCGGTTTTAAACGGATCTTCTTCTCTTTCTCCTACTTGCGGCTCTCTCGTTTCTGTAAGCAGTTGAGTTAACGTGGTTGATCGTTCGATCAGTTCCGTAATAGAATCCAGATGGCCGGCGTTCACAACGATGTGAATTTCTTCTAACTATTCTGCAGCGGCTTTAGATTTTTTGCTGTCTGGCCACAGTCTGGAATCCTCCCTGAGAAAGGATGGCCCTTTGAACCAACGGTGAGCGCCATCCAATTTCTTCGCACCAATTCCATCGTCGGCAGGATTTAGTCTCCCAGGTACGTGTCGCCACTGGTCTGCTGTAGATCCGCTTAGGATGAGTTCTTTCCGGCTTGCGATGTAGGAGTGGTAGAACGCTGTTTCATCTTTCAACCAATGCAGGACCGTGGATGAATCCGTCCACCACGTTACCGCTGATATCTCCTCTCTTGTAGCTTCTTTTACACGTAGGGCCAATCTAAAACTTAAAACGGCTCCCAATAATTCAAGGCGAGGGATCGTCTGCTGCTTTAATGGCGCAACCTTTGTTCTGGCTGTTACCAAGTTGACGTCGACTATCCCGTCGCATTCTGAGCGTAGGTACACGACCGCCGCATACGCTCGTTCTGAGGCATCGGTAAACGTGTGTAGCTCAAACCGGGTTTTCTGGGGGTCGAATTTTGCTGGTCTTAAGCACCGTCGTATCTTCAACTCTCGTAGTAGCGTCAGTTCTTGTGCGAAGTTTTTCCATCTTTCGGTTATGCTGCTTGGAAGTTCGTCGTCCCACGACAGTCCACCCTTTTACTTTCTTCCTAGTCGCCAGATGTCTTGAATGATTATCTTCGGAATCACGGTGACGCACGCCAGAAATCCCATTGGGTCGAAAATACTGGCCACTGAGCTGACGATCTTGCGTTTAGTATCCGCATCCTTCTCGATGTTGAGCAGAAAGGTAAACGTGTCGGACTCTCCTTCCCAGATTAGTCCCAGGGTCCTTTCTACTGGCAGGTCATCTAGATCGATGTTTAACGCCGGTTTGGCTCGAAATTTTGGTGGGAATGAGAGCCATAGTTCTCTTGACGACGTCATCGCTTGAGTTAGAGGGAAACCACCTTTTTTTAAAAGTTCAATCAAACGGTGACAACAGGAAATGGCGGCGTCTGCATCATTAAATGAGTCTAGATAATTGTCCACGTAAAAGTTATTTATAACCTTGTCGGCTATGTCTGCGTATTCTGGGTGGTCATCGGCTATACGTCGTAAGACGAACGAACATGATGTGGGTGAGGAAGCGGCCCCGAAGATCTCGACCATCATTTGGTATGTCACCGGTGGCCCACTATCTCCTGGCCGTCGCCACAAGTATCGGAAGGCAGCTTGATCCTTTTCTCTCACGCGAACCTGTAAAAACATCTTTTCAATGTCCATGGAAATCGGACAGGGACGTTCCCTGAATTTGACTAGCAGGTCGTGCAGATTCGTTAGTAGCGACGGTCCATTAATGAGGCCGTCGTTGAGGCTAACTCCTTCATGTCGGCTGGCAGCGTCGAAAACTAAACGTGGTTTATTTGGCTTGTTTGGTTTGATAACTAGGAAATGCGGAAGATACCACGTTCTTCCCACCGGGCCCTCCAATTCAGATCGAGTCAGTCGCCTGGCAAATCCCGCTGCTACGTTTGCTTCGATTGCTTGCGTGTACTTGCTCGCAAAATCCGGGTCCAGTCTAAATCGATTTTTGTTGCGTTTGCGGCGAAGCGCGCTCGTTCTGTTGTTTGGTAGGCGGATGTCTTCCGTCTTCCACGGTAGTCCCACTTCGTACCTATCGCCGAGGTTTCGTATCGTTTGGGTGAGAATTTCAATCGCTCTAGCCTCTTCTGCGCTATGCCGCTTTTGTCGTTTTGTTGTGGAGTTGAACAGTTCCGTTGTCCACCAGAGCTGGACCGCTTCGTCTGCTTCATCTTCTTGCCATACGGCTGTTGCTGCGCATGTTGTATTGACCAGATCAGGATTGGTGGCTGGCTCGTATGAAATCTCACCCATTGCTGTCCATCCGAAAAGTGTTAAAACTGCGACTGGCCCACCTCTGTCCGGAATTCGGCTCTCCAGCTGTAGTAGCGCTCTTGGTGTGTTGGTCCCGACAAAACAGCCAATCTGTTTGGAGTCGACCGCCGGTAAATCAAGGTCTCGTAAGTGGCTCCATTTCTGCTTCTCCTTTTCCCAATTCACGTAGAAATCGGCTCCTTTTAGCTCGGGAACTACGAGGGCGCGTTCCACATCAAAGAGTGGCTTTCTTGTTTTACACGGTGTAATTTGGCAACGTACGATACTTATCGGCAAGGAAGGTGCTGCTCCGAAAAATGCTCCGATCCTGCGTGGTATCGTCTTCCCTTTAAGCCCCAGCACGTCCGCGACTCTTCGAGTGATGAGTGTGGTGTTACAACCGGTATCTAACAGCGCCAGCACTGTTATGCTCCGAGGGCCGTTATGTATTTGGATCCAGACATACAGCGGTAGATCGATGGTTTTCTTCACGACTCCGAGGCAGGCCGTGTCTGGATTCAGGTCTAGTCATTTTCGCGCTACTCGGTCTGCTCCGTGAAGCAGTGTATGATGATGCTGGCCGCAATTGGCTACACCACACGTCGCATCTGTTTTCCGGCATTCGTTACTGTTGTGGTTCCTCCCCAAACATCGGAAACAATTTTTAAGATCGTATACAGCTTGTGCTCGTTGAGTAGGTTCCATGCTGATAAACTTGGGGCATAATGCTAATCGGTGACCGGGTTCTAATTTACACAGGCCGCATTTATTATTTCCGGGATGTTGATCTGCATCCTTTTCAGTTGGCTTTTGGTCAATGAAATTCACCGTCGGTTGAAACATTCCAAGGCGTGGTTTCGGTGCTGGGATCGGATTTCGCCTCAGCTGCCGGGTCATGTCTCGTACGTTTCTGGTGCTCATCAATTCTTCTTCTATCCAAATATCTAGGTCGCGGAGCGTAGGTACCTTTGGTAGCAGTTTATGCATTTTTCTTCCCCAGCGTGTTATCATTGATGGTGGTAGCTTATGGACTATCTCGGCCAATGCCACGCTTGAATTAAGCTCGTGACCGTATCCAGCTGCTTCGAGCGTCGTTACCGCCCCGTGCAATTTTGCCGCAAACTCGTCGACTTCTTCGCTTTCTCTTAGTGACGGGAGCTCCATGAGACTTCGTATGTAGCTTCTAACCACAAGGTGCGGATGTCCGTATTTCCGATGCAGTTCTTGGAGGGCATCACGGTAAGCCATCGGCGTCGTCAGTACTTGGCTCATCCCTATTCGTAATCGATTTTCTAGTCTTGAATGCAGCATTGCCAGGCGTTGGGCGTCAGAAGTGAAGACGTCGTGCACCATGCTCTTGAATGCTTGTATGAACATGGGCCAGTCTTTTGGGTCGCCTCCGAATAGTGGTAGGTTGGGTAGCATGGCCATGGTTACTAACTGCTGATTTTCTGCACCGGTGCTGACTTGGTTGAATGGCTGGTAGATCCAGGCATCGATTAGTACTCCTGAGTGTCTTCCTTCTGATGTCGATTGGTCGGGTGGATAGCTCAGTGGCGTGATGTTCAACGGCGGCCCTGGGTTACTATTTTGTCCCGTCTTGGGCGTCGAATTTAGCGGTCTTCCGGCTGCCCGCTTTCATCCGTCCGTTTACGCGCTATGGCCAACTCGGTCTCGATTGCTTGTTGTTCTCGTTGCGACCGTCTGCGAATATCCTCAACACGCCTGGCTTCTTCTATCCGGGAGTCTTCGAGATCGTCTTCCAGTTTTCTTTTCTTAGCGCGAAGCGTCGCTTCCAGCGTCCTTGGGCTCCTCGGGTTCACGATCGGCTCCTCATCTCCGCCGCCAGTCTGGTCGTTCTCGTTTATTAGCCGCGTCATCTCGGCCAATTTTCTTCTATAGGCGGTGTCTAGATCTTGGGCCCATTTAGTCGCCTTTTCGTTCTCGTCTCCTTCGAAGGCCATCTTGTTGACGTACGTGGTGTGGTGTCGCATACACTCTTCGTATATTTCGGTCATATTCTCTCTGTGTACCATTAGCGCGGCTGACGGTCCTCTTCTTTCCACATGGGTGTCGATGGTTCTCAATAGTCGTGTGAACCTAGCCTTCGTTATCATTCACAGCTTCTTAATTACCTCTGGTTCTTGGCTTTCCTCTTCTAAATCTGACATGGTGTCGTTCCTGTTGATTTGAAACGTTTAGTAAATTTGTTTGCCTTAAGGCCTTACGATGATTGCGATTACCACTTTGGTTACTGACGACGAAGTGCTAGTTATCTCAATAGCGTTTCTGGTACGACTGAGTTTCTCCGTTCAATGTTTAGTCTTGTGGTTTGGACCTTTCTGCCTTTCTCTATGATCGTTCATTTTAATTTGATTAGCCGATTACGATTTTTTTTTTCACGATTTGCTTTACCTTCGATTATTGTTGGTTTGTTTTGTACGTCGATACTTCAGTAAGGCGACTTGAGTCCGTACGAGGGTGTTTTATCTCTCAATTCGCGCTTGGTTTACACGCTGTAGAAAGGTTTAGAATTATAACTACATGAATTTGATAAATTTGTGTGATGGCACTGAATTATGCGACGCTAGGGTTTGATTTGATGTAATAGAAATTTGACGAAATATCAGTTCAAGGTTTTTTTTTTTACATGACAGAAATATGGGTTTGGGTAAGTTACCAGCAAGGCAAGATAATTTCCCTGTGACGCGAGAAACAACAAGGGGCCAAGAAGGTATGGGAATACGGGCCAGAGGTATTAGGGAGGTATTAGGGGCAAGATAAGGGCGGCTGGTGGGATCATTTTAGAGGAAGCCGTTTCTGACCCGGCAGAGAATTTGGTTACCCATCACATATTCACTTTAAGGAATAATGATATTCAATTCAGTTTCAGTTTTCCCGTAGAGCCCGAAATGTTTATGTCTACTTAATATCGTGATTGCTAATTGCCTAGTGCGAGTTCTGCACTACGCGTACAAGCCTTATACGTGTAGTCCCTTGCCCAGCCTCCATGTGCTAATGGCTTCGCCTTTACCCTTAGCGCTTCCTTTAAGTATAGTTTATAAAGTTTCTCTGTGGAGCAATCCCAAATGTCAAGGCTATTTAAGTTATTACAAAAACTACATTCCCAGTACTCTAGTACTTTACATGCCCGTCATTATGTGTACTAAGCTCTAGAATGATACAAGTTTATTACAGTCGCACAGTACCTTTGCTTGCCTTGCTGTCGGCGTTTTGGGGCGTATCGTCTCTAATCTTGTATTTCGGGTTTGCTCGGCTCCCGGGTTTCGGCACCAAATGTTCCGATTGGAACTTTAAAGAACACGTTGTTTAACCCAGCCGGGATAACGAGAAAATACACGAGACTTGATTTGCTTTAAACACTTTTATTCAACGTCTTTCTCTCTGCGTCTGACAGTAATCCACTCGCTGCTCTGACAGCCTCGATCCTTCCGCCCCTTTTTGTCCGCTCCTCCGCGCCATTACCTCTCCTTCATTTACGCGTTGCCAGCTCGTTTTTATGGATCGGTTGATCCGTAACACGTTAAAAAGTGATCATACTTTTCTAGATTTCTCCATGGAGTTTCGAGCAATTCACTTGGAAATTGTTTCAGTTCAAGATCAACTACGTGTCGTACGTCAATAATGTAACGAATTTTTACAGAAAAGAAACTATCTTATAGACCAGCAGCTCAGTCAATGGAGGATTCATCAGTCATCGAAAAAAACAAACAGATAGTAGCTGCTGCTAAGGCTGTGGAAAGTGAGAGCAGGCATCTACCAGTGGATTAAAAAAAAACTAGCGTGGATGTTCCAAGCAGTAGTGACGACAGCGATAACGAATCACCACTAAAAAAGGAAGCCAAGATAATTCTGCTGCTGAAATTTTTCCTTTTTTTTTCTACACCTTTCAGTTCTGCAAAGAGTGAGCTATAGTACAGAATGAAGAAAAACATGTAAGTATAAATTTTATAGTCCGTTAATATTTGTTTCTGGATATAGTTGAAAATTGTCAACACAATATTTTCAGCATTACTGCCTGCTGGAAATTTGTACACAATTACCTTTGTGGGGTCCCTAATTTACTAAAGAAACCGACAAAACAAGAGCTTGGATTTTTGACACTTCTGGAACTTGGGAAAAAGAACGGGACCCATATTCCTGATGGAAAATCAGCGGAGGAATCAGCAGAAAAGGTGAATATGGTATGGAAAGTGACGTTGTTGGTCAATGTTCATTATAAGGTCGTAAACAACCTCTCGAACCCCATTCTGACTTCTGAGAACTCCGGCTTAACCTTCAGCAAAACAAAGCGAAACAAGGTAAAGGGGCAAGACTGAGGGCGACTCACTTTGTTGTTGTAAATTAATCCATGTAATTTACATGCTTTAAATTATAACGCAACGCATTTATTAATGCGTTGCGTTTTCCAAAAATATGTTTTACTATTAAAAAGTTTTAAAAACTATTCATCTGTAATGAACTAATGATACGAAATTTTATCAAATATGGTCCTCCAGAATTAATATACCTTAGCTTACTTTAATGAAACACTAGTTTTGTTGGATAAAAACATGAAAAAATAAAAAAAACGAGATATTATTTTCGTGTAAACTAATTTCAAATTGAGGTTTATATTATTACGAAAACAAATAAAAACAAATTCTGTGATAACTTAAAATAACGTTCCATATTATAACTTACAAGGTAGTTAATTGTACATAACATTCATATGGATTCAGAAAGGCTGAAATTTTTTAAAACTTTGGTAGGTCATATCATGGTCATATTCTATTTTTCGTTTTAAATTGTATTGCGATTAAATTGAAAGAGATCCAGATAATATTGCATATAAATTGCAAAAAATTGCAAAACATCCCTTGCTAACGCTGGTATCTGACAATTCTACACATCATTAATTTCGATTCAAAAAGGCTACCAAAAGCCGTCACCAGATGGGGGTTTTAACACTGACAAGGCAATAGCCCTCTATGGCTATTGCCCTGTCGGACTGGCCATGGACTACTTAATCTAGAAGACGGGAATCTTCGAGGTTTCCTATGTCGGCTGTGTAAATTTTTTTACATCAGCAGCAAAAAAAGCACAAAAAATTATTAGTTGACTTAATAAATGTTCCTATACTTGTAATTAATAGTTTGATAGATATTTGTAATTTTCTTACAGGAGAAAGGGAAGAAAGTCGTTTCACCGGTGCCACCTAGCGGCTAAGTCCCAGAAGCTCTAACAACTGAACACACAAAACGTTTCTAGAATAGCAGTCGACACTTTGTTTTGTTTTGGTTAGCTTAAGACTTCTTAACAAAAACTTAAGTTGGTCGCTAGGAGGCACCGGTGAATCGACTTTCTTCCCGTTCTCCTAAGAATAAAACTTAAATATCTATTTCATTTCATAGTTTCTCTAAAAACGATTTACACAATTGTAACCGCCTTTGAAAGCTCTATCGATTGATGTATTTTAAATATTTCCCGTGAAATTAAGCCAACTGACCCATCCCGACAGGCTTTAACATGGCGAGATAAGGAAAGAGTCCCGTCCTCTAGATTAAGTAGTCCATGGACCGGCATGACAATAGATTTCACGGATTCAACGTCTTTTGCAGCAAGTAGAAGCAGACGATGTTGTTTTTTTCCAAAGACGCTTGGAACATCTGAAAAACTGTTGCAGGTCGAGCAAAATAATTTTTTATTGCCAGTTTTCGAGGCGCTCCAAATGGGATTTTGAGAAATCCAGCTCCGAGCTTTGTCATTTTTCAGAACGCTCAAAAAAGCCCGCGCCATAAATCTTTGGCTAATTGTTTTTGCGTTTAAATCAATAACGGCCATTTTATGGCCAAACATGGGCTGCTGCTGCTGGCCCATTGCGCGCACGTAAGAAAGCGGAAGAATCTCTTTGTTTGTCTATACTTTGATGCCAATGAGCATTGAAGCAAGGGAACAAGGACAGAACTAATATTACCAATACTACCATTTTGAAAAGCCAGGGCCGAGAGAGAACGAAAGTGAATTTAAATGAACTTATTGTAGATTTAAATTATGTGATTTGATAGCTTTCTTGTCAGCTCTCCTGGGGAGTTGGTCATGCAGCCAAACTTGGCTAAGCGGTTGGCATTGTAAAAGAAGAACATGTTGGCAATGTCTGATGCGGGTATATGTAATTTGTTTTCTTCGTTAGCAGAATGTTTGGTGGAATCAGACAGCAATGATAAAATGGAACCATTGTGACCAATTTCTTCAATTACATGGATTTCATAATCTAATCCAGTTTTCTTTTCAAAACGCTAGCGATCCTGCTATAATATGAAAGGTTATTTAGTTTTTAAAGAAAATAAATATTTAATGTAAGCTTACCTATGATTTTTCACAATAGTTTCATTCAAATCTTCGTATGGGGATTGCGGAATGATTCTTCGGTTTGAAATTCGTAAAACTAGAACTAAGAAAAAATGGGACAAGCAGATGTCATGGCCATCAATTTTGGGAGTGTTCAATAGATATTCATTGAAGTAAATTTTGCTCCGCCGTCAAAGCATCTATCACAATACTCATGTTCCATGTCGACATGTGATGCAGAGCCTAGATGCTGGGGATTCTGACAATGAAATCCGTGTGGTTCGTTGTAAAATTCAATTTCTTTAAGAAAACCATTGCACAGTTGGTGATAGCCGCTTTTGTTATTTGGATATGTTGTTTCTGGTTTTCCGTACACTACACAAAAAAAATTGAAATTTAAGTTTTTAATCCAGTTTCATTTTTAGCCACTTTCAGGGAAACGACAACGCTCTCTTATGGTGATTGGGGATTGGCGAAATCTTTCTTGCCGAATTAATTTATTTGCCGAATTTTTAAACGGGGCTGAACCTTGTTGGAATCTGGTCATGGACAAATTGGTGAGTCCGCCTCAAGTTCCACTTCCCAGCTCTCTGGCGAAGAGCACAACATACCGTCAAAAGAGCCACTTCCGCATCGGCAAGCTTTGAATTTGCTTTATGAATAAGCTTCCAACCGTGCTTTTTAAAAGTAACAGATAATGACAAAGGTTGCAATGGAGTAAAAGGCGTAAAGCATCAAAAGTTGGTGATGTATTTGCAGCCCTTTATCGCCAGAGAGCAACAGAGAGAATGTTAAGGTAAAAGATGCAGAGGCTCCTAATAGGAATCGAGTTTGCGCAGCACTCTCGGCTTTAATTTCTGGTGATGAGCTTCCGTTAAAATTGCTTGCAGTACCGTTGCCATTTACTTCAGATGACTTCCACGAAATTTTTTATCGTTCAGTAGATGAACTACAGAACTCTCCGTCGAACAGTGATGAAAACGACGAAGAGATTGAGAACGATGACGAATACGATTTTTCTATTTCCAAATTTGAGAAAATTGAAATCAACACACCGTCCATCCAATTAATGACACCTACTCCAGGCCTGGAAGAGCCTAAAGAAAACCATGGTAATGATTGGACAATTGACAACCACCTAGTCTTGGCGGTCCGAAATAAGAGATGGCCGCGATCCTGATTGGAAGCCGGATGGCTAGCCTGACCATTTCATTTCTAAGAAAACAGGGAAGACATCAAATACGTCTTCTTCTTCAGAAATCAGCCGTTCTGCTCTACTTCACACGAGAAAAAAGTGATGAGGGGGGGGGGGGGGGTGGTTGGGTTTACACACACACAGACATACATTTTTGCACAAGGAAAATTATTTAGATTTTCGACGATGACGATGCGACGTTCTGACGATGACGAACCGCGGCAGTGATCAAGGAAGACGATTCCTGGCATAAACCAATGAATCTTGGCAGCGATCAAGAGAAGACGATTCCTGGCATAAACCAATGAATCATGGCAGCGATAAAGGAAGACAATTTCGTGGCATAAACCAACAAATCGCGGCAGCGAACAATGAAGACGATTCGTGGCATAAACCAACAAATCGCGGCAGCGATCAGGGAAGACGATTTCGTGGCATAAACCTCACTCAGCTGGTTCTGAGCAGCAGAAAGTAGCAGCCCAGCTACTGGAACGCCTCGAATGCGAGTTGGAAACGGTGGATCAGACACTCCGTTAGAACGCTAAAAGCGTGGAAAACTACCGGGTTCAAATTCGAGAAGCCGCAAAGCGTAAGGCTTCGGTGCTTTAAGAGGCGTATCTAGTAGACGCGGAGCTCAGCACTACCAAGCTTTTAACGTTAAACGTCAGAAGACCACCGGAGCCGTGGTCTTCTGCGAGAACTCAGTCGTGATAGCGACAATTGCGTTATTATTCTTTAGGTGTCGACAACTGAAACGCTAGACACTCCCACTGTCCAGCGTCTTAAAGACAAATAAGAAAAAGAGACAAAGAACTAAGAAGCAACTAATCAGCCAATTTTGACCAAACTTCCTCGGGCTGCTCAGCCGGAAGCTCAAACTCGGCTGTCCTCGGCGGTTCTCGGCGGTCCTCGGTCGTGTGCTCGTGCAAAAATGTGTCAACCAGCCCCGGAAAATGCCGTTGCTGTGGTGGAAGAGGTTAACAGAAAAAATGCCGAGCAGTTTTTGGACTGTATGGTGACCCGAAAAAGGATTTTCCGTAGACAAACGAGTCACCGATGATGTAGATTTAAATGTTAAAAACCTAAAACCATTAGGAGTAATAAGTGATTCCATTTTTCGTCAGGCATATCGCTCTCAAGCCACCAAAAAGCTTAAATAATATTTTAGACAAAAAAAAATCGACGACAATCAGACGTTTATTTAAAGAAAAAATCAATTCATAATTTATTCAAATCAAATTGGAAGATAACGTCGCAACTTGCGCTTCTGCTAGAACAAAACTTGCGTTCTTGTGGGTGAGTAAGATTTTTTATTAGCTACTATTGCTAGTTTGTATAAAGATGAAGTAAGGTTTGTATGAAGGTCATATACACTCGCAAAAATTGAGGCGAAATCTATGTGTTTAAGAAAGGTTGCGTTTGTGAAACAGCTAGAGTTTCCCAGAAAGCGCAACTTACGGTGACAGTTGTGACGGAACAACTGGACTCATTGCTATAGATAAGTAAACATGTAGCATATAACTCCATTGTTCTATGGTAGAGTATGGAACACCATGGATGTGTGGATCGATTCCCACAGCATCCAGCAGATGATGGCGTTCATATAAATTAAACCAATACACAACATAAACCGAATATTTCTTTACATTGATAAAAAGCCAGGCCTCTTTATCAGAAATCTTTATTTCTGTGATCAATTAATTATCAAAAATTCAAAAATTGGCATAATTGCCGAGAGTGCAGACGACGGAAATTTTTATTTGTGTTTTTCTTGGGTTATTTTGGTGTATATTTCATCCATGGCATCAGTTGAAACATTCTGGGATGCTGGGCACAAAATAACTGGACATGACGTTGGCGGAAGCCTAAGTCTAGGTTATCGTTGATTTAGAGCGTTTTCTTGGAACGTTGCCCTTAGTGTGTGTTGTTGCATGATACACCATGTCTATGGCTCGCGCTCGTCCTCGAACCTCAAGACCAGAACATCTGTTATGGGCTTTGCTGTTGTTTAGTGTTGAGGATATTAATGCTTCTCTAATCGGCATTAGTGAGAAAACCATTCAAAAGTGGTCTCACATATTCATCAACCGAAGATAGATCATCGAAGATATTCCAGTTGTAGGTGAAATATATGTAATATGCTATTTTTTATAAGTAAATACATTTTCTGCAATTTTTGAAATTAACAGCTTTTCTTGGATGGACATTTCCATAACGCTCCAAGAGACGCATCTACTGCAATTTCTCTTGATGGAACTGATTTTGAAATCATGATTCCACCAGACTTTGTTTCAAAAATGGTGTTCCCACAAATTCCATGGCACCGGTTTGGAATATGAGGTTGGCATTTGTATCCGCACCAAGGACATTGTTTGGGCTCACGGAGGGCTTCCATGCGGCGAATGGCCGGATCTTTGACTCACTCGAAATGCAATTGTTTAACACAACATCAAGAACGAAGAGTAAGTATTGAAATTGATGAGATGGCGTGTAAATAATTGTTGCTATGGATACATTACGACAACAATTTGTGGGGGAGGTAGGTTTCGGCGCGGTTACAATGGATGACACGGAATTGAACGAAATAGTTGAAGATAACTTTAGAAGAACAATCGTTGGATGATGAAGATGCACAGGAAACAGTTAGTGAAGGGCAAGATGTGATGAACAGTTGCCATTGCTACGCAAGCAAATATGAAAGCTTTTATGGCTTGTGATTTCTTTGGCCTGACCGCATTATGTGTCAAATTTGTTACGGTTCTATCTACCTTACAAGGGAAAATCCCGAAAAAATAGTTTGCTTAAGTTGTTCACGTAATGTTCTTCTCAAAAAACCTCACAGAAAACCATTTAATTTATTGTTTTTGCCACCATTGTTGGATTATTGTTCTAAATTGACATTTACCCATCAGCCGAAACTTCTACGAATACCAAATTAATGGCTTTCAAAGACGTCGACAGCTGCACTTTACATTGCAGAAACTTTTTGCGTGACACAGCAACTTTTTGACTCGTTCAGGGGGAGAACTGACTCGTGACGAAAGGGTTTAACACGGGTGAAAAGCCATTACCCGACTGAGTGAAAACTGCCGGATCGTCTGGAACGTAGACGACAGGAGAGGTGGATTCAAGTTCAGATGCTGGGTGCGTGGCCACGTCCAGTGGAATGTCCTGCCGTTTGTGTCGAATGGAGACAGGAGTGGCGTCGACGGGTTCGTCGTGCTTCTACAGCGATCACGTCAAGAACGGCAGTTCCGGAGCTTTGGCTATCTTCGTCGAATGGAAGCGACCATTTGGCGGTGCCATTGACACTTCCGCCCGTACCAATCACTTCTACCTCTGTTTCGGAAACAGAATAAGAAACGGTATCACAATCAGATTCAGAATTAGAATCAGATTCAGAATGAGAAAAATAATCAGAATCAGAATTAGAATCACTATTTCCACCGATGACGGGTGGGATCAATAACTCGATTTAAAATAAACAAGTAATTCAAAAGTAATTTTGATTCTTACCAGTAGTACGACGTCTTCTCTTACGAATATGACCCATGTGGATACTGTTTACCACTTCGGTGACTGGGCACTCTTTCTCGTCGTCCGACTTAACCGAGGCAATTTTCAGTTATCAAATTTTTTCTGCCCCCTAAATTTTGAAAAATTTTAATATTTTGATTAACATTTCCAATATGAGATTTTAAGACGCATTCACACTAAATGATTTTCGACTCGTTGAAAAACGGAAATACGAGCCGAAACGGGAAAAAATTTTACCATCTCAGCTACCAATTTTTCGTGTTCCAGAGCTGCAATTTCTGTAGAAATCTCCGTCAGTGACCGCAGTTCTGGAACATTTTCTTTCCAAGAACTGGAGAAATTCTTGTGTAACAGTGATTCTGGTGTTAAATAACCACGTTCTATAACTTCATTTAGTAGTTTGTTGCAAAGCGGACAAATTTTCTCGCCTGGAATGAGCCGCATCAGTGAATTTGTTGCACAGAATATTTGATCACTAAACTCCAGTGAGATTGTCTTATCACCATTCACACTTTTATTTCCGTGTTTGGAATATGGATCACAGCATAGACTTTTCTTCCAGATCCTATCATAGTAAGTTAAGAACACAATCAAATGACGACGGCAAATGAAAGAAATGTTTTCTGATTTAACGCGTAATTTTTTCACTCGCTGCTCATCTAATGTTAAATTACAGAGCGGAATACTTTCAGCAATCAACGAATAATGCTTTAATTTGCATTTGCTCTCAATTTTTTTCCCCACACAACAACTTTCCTCCATTTTTCAAAAACTAAACTGGCACAGCACTGAAGCATGACTTAACTGCACCTCAGTTCAACCTTGTGCAAGCATCTTGCTGTTTGCTGGTTGCTCCCGCTCGGTTGCCACTCCGGTCGAGATCCCCATTTCCCACGGCAAGTACATCACCCTGGAGCAAGCCCGCGTCCTGGGCCTCAGCTATTGCATCCAGCGCATGATCGATCCACTTCACCGACCCCTAACGGAGACCGCAAGTCTACCACTTCAAATATGCCCGCCATGCAGCTCATCATCCTCCAACAGGTAATTGGAATGTTTGCATAGAGTTGACGTTCTAACTCCCACCACTGGTCATATAATGGAAACTATCAGTAGTATATATAAACTCTAAAGACACTGTCAAGAACCCCTTGGCCGTCGCTTGGTTGATTGTTGTACTTTTTAACTTATCGATTGTTTTATTGTCTAATTTCTAGTGTCATTTGTCAATTTAGAAATACGTATGTGTATTTGCGACAGCGACCGCAGAAGATTGATTTTTTCAAGTGATGTTGTTGGAACGTTCGGACGACGAAGAGTTGAAAAAAATTTACTGCAATAGAGTCTGCAATATAGTCAAGGTTAAATCCAACGTTTATTTAGAAACTCTATGGCTTAAAGTTATTAAAAAAATTAACGTTTCTTATATTTATTTTCAGAAATATGGCTGTTCCATTATGAAAGCCTTTGCTATTTCTTGTAAATTAAGTGGTAAATTTGATTTTGACGTAACATTTCAACAAAGAAGTTTTTTAAAGTGATGAAAGACGAAGTTTCATTACACAATCGCTAGTCATCATCCTCTTTTCTTCTGGTGAGTCCTGGCTTTTTTTCGAAAAATTTTCATTCCGATATTTGCTCATTTTCGTTTCTTCTTTTCCATCCAGACATCAGCGGACTGAAGGATTAGGAGAGCGTTTGCAGTTATTCGCAGGAGTCGGTGCTCAAAGCATATGTAGCCCACCGTATGTATACTAACATCAAAAGTAAGGTTGCATGGCATGATTTTACCCTTCGTTGTTTAATCAAATCTTTTTTGTATAGGTTGCAGTTATGATATATGGCTTTTCATACTCATTGTAGATCGTCGGAGTCCCGAAGAGAGAAATCAAAATGATCAACAAGTCCTAAAATTTTACAGAACTCATACTGCATGCTTTTTTTGTTTCAATCCATTTGCGTATTTTGTTTCTGTGTTGCGTATTTTTGTTTTGGCATCAAATTAAATTGTTGCAATTAATATTATTTCCAATCTCCATCTACTTCGATTACAAGTTGAAGCAGATTATCCATAGTATTGCAAAAGGGTTTGCTAATAATTGTGACGTCTTCCGAGTTGACGCCAAATTTCCGTAATGTTTTCGCGTAGTTCAATTTCTGTGGCAACATGCTGAGAATCCATGGATGTCACCATCTCCTCCCATACATTTTTTTATTGGGTTTGGGTCGGCTACTTTTGGAGGCCAGGCTTTAACGTCAAATTCCTTCCCCTCTTCTTCGAACCAGTCTTGCACCAAATAACTGGCATGAATTGGTGATCGATCATGGACAAATGGAATGGGATTTTCTTCCGTTTGTCCGAAACGAGCCCATGCAGGCATAAGGGACCAGATAGTCTTCAAGAATTTTTCCGCGGTGAGTCGACCTTCAATGTGGTAGAGGTCTTCTGCACCTTCAGCTGAAAACCAGCCCCATAAATTGGCCGATTTTCTGCCGCTTTTTTTGGTTAGATGGGTATGGCCAGTATGGAATCGTGTTCCATTCGTTCAGTATACGAACGAACGTTTTGATTCATTTGAACTAGAAAAAAACGGATGTCTGTTTTAAAGAAAGTGAAATGAATTTAATAACTCAAATATTACCCTTTCTCGTCGTCTTTTCATCGCTAAAGATAACTGAGTTCCACCATCACTGATTTCTGCCAGAATATTCTTCCGCGAATGCCAACCTTGCTTGTTTTTGAGCGGGGGTGAGGAATTCTTTTACGGCCGAAACTCTTCCATAGACTCCCGCTTCATTTAATCTCCGGGAAACAGTAGGAAGAGAAACCGGCTATTGGCATACATCTTTAATAAAGATTATGCTATAAATATGAGAATAGGTGGCGATATGGCTACAGTGTAGTCACTATAACTCTTATAAGATAATGAATTATATTTACCTTTAATTTCTTGCAGCGATGTGATAGGCCGCGCTCTGACAGCTTGGAATATCCGCATGTCTTGCGCGGGAGTGGTTTTCAACGGCTTTCTGGATCCCCCTTTTCAATGAACATCCAGGGTTTCCTCATAGTGCCTAATCAATTTCCTCACCGTGGTAAAATGGCAATGCATTTGAAGCGCAATGTTATTTTTAGGAATATTCCTTTCATAGCAGACTTTTGCTTTAAAGACAAGTGCCCACCAGCGGGTAGTTGAAACATGTTTCTCAAATTTAATCCTACAAGGTTACTGTCGTTCCTCCCACTTATATTCTTAGATCCTCAGGCTAAAGACTATGTCCCCTAACCTAGTAATGACAGTCGCATATTATAAGAAATATTTCCATTCCCTCCCCGTAAATTCATATTTCGAAAATAACATAAACAATTGTCTATTTGTTAAGTGCTGAGCCCATAAAATACTTACCCAGCCCTGCGTAACATGAGTGCTTTAATGATACCTATGCTATCTTCATCAATTTCTCACCCAGCTTTTTTGTCCTAAAGAAAATTTTTCCTTTAACGACGTAAAAATATCCTGTTAAGACGTCTCCAGAGTACAAATGACCTCATGGTTTTTAAACAATTACGAAGAAGGAAGAGCTTTTATTTCGCTTCGGAACATTCCTGTCGTTCTTGTGACGACGTAATTTTTACCGACATAAAAAAATTTAGATGAGAGTTGTTTTATTTATTTATTTTCACTGTTTCCATTTTTACTTCCCATTTTGTCTTCATCAGTATTCAATCGTATGAGTTCACCTAACAAAACAGTCGGAAGCATCCGCGTTCTTTCCTGGTTTTCTGTTCATGACGCTGGAGAAAATGCCCTCTTTGACGACGATTCAGACATCACAGACCTGGTGGACAAATATCTCGTTCAGAAAGCAGCAGCTCTTTTTGGGATTGGTCCACTCAGGTTCGTGGATGACAATGGGTGTACCTTCACAACATCGTCGTTAGAGTGTTTCAAGAAAATGGAGAGCAACATCAATATTAAAGAAATCAAATGGCCCTGCAAATCCAGCCATCTTTTCCCGTTCTTCAACATATGGCGAAGAATAGAAGAAACAATTAGACTCCAAAGCATCCAGCCACAGAATCCGGAAGAACTGTGGGACCTGATGAAATGGTGGGGGAGAATGAGCGACATACCCGTCTATTAAAGAGGTGGAGAGGTTTCCCTCCAATCCTCAATATGAAGAGAAAATTGCGGGTCATCGCTGATTTACATGGCGAAAGAATGGAAGAAGATGGAGTTAAATGATTTTGTTATGTTTTTTCATGTCGAAGGTGCATTTTGTTTTGTTTTTCGTTTCAGTAACTCGTAGAGATATTATTAAAATAAAACATTTGTATTACATGACAACAGGAAATACAAAAAATTGACAGTAAAATTTAAGAGAATTTATAACATAAAAAATATTCGATTGAGACCAGCGTTATAGAAATCGATTGTCGTGTAGTAATCTCGCAGTCGTAGTCGCCGGGCGCCATAGTCATAGCGGAAGGATAGGGTGATACCGTAAGTCTGCAAGCCAACGTTCACCTGCACGATGTGAATCCATTCCGGTACGGAGCTTCCATCACAGTCGAGAATCGTGTCTGGAAAACACACACAATTGAGTCCGAAATCGTTTCGTCAAAACGTCGTACAAATTCAAAAAATGAATTTTAAAAATATTGATTTTCTTATTCGGGTTGCGTTATGTGATCAACAGATTGAATCCTTGGCCGTCTTCCTCAAAGTTGACGGTCAGCATGTCTTTGCCAACCTGTCCGATCCATTCCAAAATAAAAAAAAATTCAGTTGAAATTCCCGCTGGAAAAAAATTGACGCAACAGGGAGAGAGAAAATATAAAACTCGGCAAGCCTTACCTGGCAAGTGCGTTCCAGCTCTGGGGGCAAACCTCAACCGAGAATAACTAAAAAAAGGGGGTTGAAAGCAATGTAGACTTTAATTCAAAAATGTTTAGTACTTATAGACTTTAGTTCAATAATACTGCAACCCTACTAACACAGCAATGTACCTTAGATATCACTGCAGTGTACTCCCAAGAATAAGGGAGATGCAAACAGCATATGCATAGAATGCTTCATGTTTCTCCCTATTTACCCTTCCCCTTCCCCGCACGTACAGTATGGTCCACAAAATCCAATTTTATTTTGAAAGCCACCTACCCACATTGCGGGAAACTATGTTTCACTTTTGGTCCTAATTTTGGGGGGCTAGGAACAAAGCAAAAGGTGGGAATAAAGAAAAAGAAGTAATAGGCTCATTAAGCCACTGGTCACGTCTTTCCCGCAAAAAAAAATATGAATGAAACCAGACAGGCTGCCTGGAATTTCCTTTGCGGGTAAAAACGAATAACTTCATTGCAAAAGCCTTAGGATCACTGTCAATTTTTTGACAATTGACGAGAAAAGGAAAAAGCTGTCCAAATTCTGGACCATAAAGCAGGAAAAATTCAAAGTTATTGTTATGTTGCTTTGAAACACTTTTCATCCAAGTCTATTTTGACCGAAAGTCGTGACGCCAATGAAATCATTTCATTGGTGATTAATGATCATTTCATTTCCTATAATTTAATTAAAGAAGGAACGAAAAATTTAGATTGTTAATTAAACAATTTCCCGTTTTTTCGAACGTCGAAATTCGAACTCGGGACCTCAAGGGTAGGAGAATACCACACGTTTCGGCACTTTTTTTCGGCACTTCGATTTCGTCGTTTTCGGCACCCCATGCAAACCACACTTCCTCGAAGATGAAAAATTATTGTCCATTTCGGCACCATCTTCAACCGTTTCGGCACCCAATGCAAACCACACTTCCTCGAACTTGAAAAATTAGTATCTATTTCGGCACCAAATTTAACCGTTTTGGCACCAATTTTGCCATTTTTGCAGATGCCACCCGTATGGAAATTTTTTGGACAATAATCATGTGATTAAATCACCGATTTAATTCATGACAACTTGGGATTGTATTATCGAATCCTGGCGAAGTCTAAAAAATCTTCGATTTTAAATAAATAAGTAATTTTTCGTAGATGAAATATAATTTTTTGAACATTTTACATGGTGAATTACTGTTAGACTTCATCGGAATACGAACTTTCAACATTTGTCTTCAATTGAGAATTGGTTGGCATTTGAGATTTGAAAACCTGTTTTTTGTTTCGGCCCTTTCTCTTCCCTTCCCCCCCCCCCTTTTCCACCCCACGCGCTTTTGAGGGGGCTACAACACGGCTTGGGTGGAAAGGGGGGAAGAACGGGCAAAAAAATTAATTCAGTTTTCAATTCCCAAATGCGAAGTTCAATATGACGCGAAAAATCTGAAACTATAGAATGTTGATTAGCTTGTAACGTTCTTTATTTCAGAGTTTTCCGCGTCTTCCTAGCTCTACCCTTTCTTTAGTTATTCCCCTTTAAAGTACCCTACTTTGCATGGAGCACTATAGAGTGTTCCCAAACTTAGGGATCCATTTTTAACCTACCATTCCCTCGATAAGAAAATTCTGAAAAACAATCAGCTTAATGCTACCCATAATAGCCACGACCAAAAAAAAAATTCGTCGTGATCCGACAAAATTTGATTTTTCGGATCGCCGAGAAAAAAAAGCCAAACTTCCTAAGGTTCTCTCTCTCTCGCGCGCGTGTTATATAAATAAAAATATATTTAAGGAAATAGTATGATGAAATCCTACCCGGAAGTTTTTTCATCACTAAAGATGATTAACAGTCACCATTGCTCGTCTTTGTCGGAATAAGCAGTTGAATAAGCCATTCTTTAAAACTAAATAAAGCAAATAAAGCAAAATTCAAAATGTGAAAGTTTAAAGTAAATAAAACGATACAATAGTCTTGTCATCTTCGTTGGTTGAATGGCGAGCTCTAGATTGCGTTGAATTAAGTGTTTGGTTGAATTCAGAGTGACTAATCGAATCGTTTTCTGATTTTTCTCTACGAACTTCTGGAGATGAGTTGTTCTTTAATTTCCAGATTAATTCTCACATAAAAATTTGTTTGTTTTACAATTCCTCAGCATACACGTATAATCAGTGAGTAGTTACATCTGTAAGAATATTTATACTTGTGAACAATTCTGAAGAATTTAATTTTTGATCATCATTTACTGTGATGACATCAGGCATACTTTTACCTAAAGCATTAATTAATTTCTAAAACAAATTGTATTACATTTAATGGAATTCCGTGAAAGATTTTAAAATTACTTGTAATAATGTTAGTGCTTTCAACTTGACAAATTATAATTCACAATTTGGTTCAGTTAAGTTACTGTTTAGCAACGTATTTTCTAGTTTTACGGCTTTAGTCCAATGTACTTTATTTTTTGGCTTCCGCAACATAATGAATTCAGCACAGTACAAGTCCACTTAGTTTTAGATAACACGATTTTACTTTGACTACAGGAGTATAACAAAAATCTTACAACAACTTCCATATAAGTATAGTAAAATACAGTACTTGTTATACAGTAAAGTGGTTGATACAACATTTATGTGTGAAACACAACTACTCATCTAGAATATTTATTTAGTTTTATGTATTTTTTTGTCTACAGGATTTTAAAACAGATACCTGAAAACAACTTACATTGAAAAATATTAAGACAAAATAAATTTATTGTTTTTCACTATGTTGAGTTGAGACAACAGTATGGGGCAAACATTTCATCGTGAACATGAATTTATTGAATTCAACCACAATTAGTGTTCGTTAACAATGATGGTCTTCATGTTACCAACATGGCCGAATATTTTAAGTTAAGTTATAGTTATAGTTTAAGTTATACCTGACTTTGCTATGTCCATTACTATCTCTTTAGTTCCATCTGATATTCCATGCCAAGCTTTAGCTACTTGTTACTGGTAAGTTACTGGCAAGTTAAACTAAATTAAAGTAGCTTAAAGGAAAATTTTTAAAACATCATTATACTTTGTATGGTTTTAATGAATACAGGATCCATTGCTTCTCTCTGGAGCACTCCTTTTTTTCCACCCAAGGCGGGCATTTTGTGACGTAGTCAAACAGTAACGTGTTTTAACTTTGAACATTTTAATTTTTCAATAGATACCTTTCAGATACTCATGAGTTGAACGAGTCGACCATTACCTCATTAACGTACTTATTTATGTTGAAATCTTTATGATTTGTTATATGCGTTAATCGTAAGAATTTCCAAAACCTCTTTAACCTTTTCATCAAGATTTTCTTTAAATAAAGAGGATATTTGAAATATTTTGGAATCTGGATATTTCTAATTTTTTTTGTTGGTTTTTAAAGAAATTATTATAGTCTTATTACTTACTACCTTCCAATTTTGCATTTCATCAGGTTCAATGACACTTTCTTCTTCAACAACATTATCATTTACAGTTTCTGTTGAAGTATATTGATCTTCCACATCTTCAGTACTCTGTTACGAATAGAATAATATAAGAAAATGTAGTACAGTATAATTGAATCTAATTTGCTGAACCATGTTTTCTACAGGGTCGGCTGTTATTTCTTCAAACACAATAATTTGTGATTCCAAAAAAAGAATATTAAATTTCAAATTTTCTATTTTGTCATCTTTTTTAATGATACATTTTACATACAAAAGCTATCGATAAAAAATTACTGCAACAATCATATTTAAAAAAAAAATTATATGTAATTGCAGACCTCAATTTCAGCTGAAAAGTTTTTATTTCCAACAACTAATGCTTGAAGGTGTACGTTTTCTTGTTAAAAAGTCTGAAATAGAATTCATGGCTACAGTAGGCACCACAAGTATTCGAAAATCGTCGAAAACCCAAAAGCCGCCGTGTATCTGTGTTACTGGATTGCGAGAAAAGAACTGGGGCTAGATTTTTTAATTTTTTTACAAATGCATTGCTTGATAATGTATTCGTAAAAAAAAAAATCAGGACTGTACATGCTTCCTCCGAGGCTGTACACGACTTTCTATTAGTATTAGAAAATCGTTTTCCGCCATGCTTTTCTTATGGCGGCAGGGATTTTTTTGGTGGCAATACCTCTTGTACTGATTGAGATATCGCGTCGGGGATTTTTTTTACAAATTGCCCATTGGGCACTTTATTATAAGAGCGTAAAACTATCGTGATTCATTAACCCCTTCCCTGTTTTATTAGCCCGGGAAAATATCTCATTTCATTCACGAAGTAGATAGTGGGTGGGTAGTGGACACAATGGCGCTCTATAAAAGGAGAGAACAGATTTGGCGTATATATCGGTGCATCATTTTATCTTTCATCGCTGATATAAAATTAACGAAAAACATACGCGCATTGATTTTTCTGATGCCCATGCAGACGCCTATTTGGTTTCGTGGACGGATGTTATTTTTTACGAGCAACATGTCAGGTAACATTTTAAATTTCCTAATCTGTTGTCGAGACTTAAATTTTAAATTCAATTTATTTAGCATTGTCACCGACGGTTTCACATTTAAATGCCCAGGGTTGCAGCATACTGAGTGCTGTGTTTCCGTCTTAGGATGCATCTTGATCAATGGCCCATGCTTCGTAAAAAAAATTGATGGTCTACACCTATATGCGTAAGCCTACATCAAACACCTATGCCACCTTTCAGAATCTCTTGTTGTCTGGGAACAAAAATCAGAAGGGTGGCGTTTCGCTCAAGGTTGTAAAAGATACGATTGCGGAGCAGTGAGGCTTTGGTTTGATTCCCAAACCAGCCACAATATTATGGCCAGATCCAGTTCCTATTATCTTATTATGTTAGTTGGAGAGCCACTATTAATAGTCTCTGGGAAACTATTAAACATAACTGGATTACAATTATAAATCAAAGATGTCTTAACAATACAATTTTTTTATCCCTGATGTATGTGCAGACATTTTGTTAAAAATAATCCAAAATACTTAGTCTCCTATTTTAATATTCATTATTATTTTACTTCGCTTTTTCATTATTACTTTCATAATTATTCAAACATGAAAAACATTTTGCATTGATGCATTTGATGTGTTGCGTCATCATTAATGGTATTTTACCGGACAAGATTTAAATATGGTTTCTGCTATTGCAACTAGATATCTATGCTAAGTCAACTTTCATTAAATTGCCTTAGCTGTCCTGACGCGATTTTTTCACAGGATACTTTACGCACCATTAAATTTTATAACTTACTGCCCCTGCTGCTGTCTGATGCAATCAAAAGGTATGGAGGGGGGGGGGCCACCCGTAGCACCTGCGGTAGTACTAAAAATGTCTTATGGCTGGATAGAAAAATGCTAAAAATAGATATTCGCATCAAATATAGCAAAGACCAATTTACAACAAACTCGCGAAACTCGCGTCACTCACCATTCAGCGCTTTGGGCATTTCCGGTAAGCATCAGGGTACAGCTGTTCAAGAATTCGGCAAAATTTTTCCCCATACTGTGCAGGAACACTTGTAATTAAACATAAAATGTGAATAGGAAAAGTTTTTGCATCACTGCAGGATTGCAACGAACCACACAACAAGGGAAAGGAACTTTTCAACTATGCATCACTCACATGAACCAGAATTTGTCGCTGACGCCTTGCAGAAAGTTAGCGCTGGGCAAATTCAAATTTCCACATACCCCGAAAAAGGTCTGCGCCGGACCAACCATTAACTGACTGGCATTGACGCCCGGCAACGTTACGCTAGGGACTTTGAGGTACGGATCGAATGTAGCTCTCAAATTTAGTAGATTTCTGGCAAGGGAGGAAAGAAAAACCCAACCATAAAAGAAGGTAAAAAACAGGTATTGAACACTATTTTAGAGCAGTCAACGTCCTGTGACCGTGGCGCTGAAAGCGCACACAACACAAATAAACAGATATATAGCGAAACAAAATAAAACTAATCTGAGATTACCAAGGTTTGTCGTCATTTGGGAAGAGGTTGGCATTCATGTCGAATAGGTAATTGGGAAATCGTTTCTTTTGGACAGGTTCACTGGTTCACTTGCAACGTCATTAAACAAGCGTAACATTGAATTCCAGAAAAGTTTATCAGGGCCGTAAGTGCCATAGCCAATCTTGTTCAGCGACAGCTTCACGACACGAACTGTTCCAGGGACACGCTTGCGTGATTTCGCAAGCTTTACTTGTAAACACTCTCGGTTTTTTTTCGACAAACTTTTGCTTCAAGGTTTTGATTTTTTCCCGTCAAAGCACTTTTTAAAGATATCAAAATTGTCCCGCTGTGGTGTGAGTGGAATAGCCAAGATCCCCTTTCCGCAGTAATTCGAGTGGGTGAAATAAGCCTTTACTAACCAATTTGGCGAATTCTTGAATTTGGCCGGCGTTGGGCAGTAGGTGATGCCATTATTGTCGTTAATAACTAATAACATCCCCACCCATAAAAAATTAAAACAAAGGATATAAAAGTATTGTAGACTTTGGTCAACTATTGACTTGTGAATAAGGCAGTTGTTAAGGCAGAAACACACATAAGAAACTAGTACGGATGTCTGCCAGTCGAGCTCGCATTTGTGACGGCTGGATTCCCACCACTGTCTTTGAAGGGGAAAGTTCCTGTACTTGTGCTTTTCCACATAAAAAATTAACATATCGGCCTCGGCCTCTTTATCGCGAGTATTCCTTTCAGCACAGCATTCCTCCTTTTATGAACAGTGGTCCACTTCCTACGCATCTTGTTATGCCACGTCTACCGTTGCCATCACCTGCTACTACTAAACGTAAACGATGAAAACACGATAATTGGGATTATTCAATCCAAAGGTAGCGTGGAAGGATTCCAAGAAATTACAGCCTTCTTCAGATTTGGTGGAACCATGTGCGGCGGCGGGCCCAAAAATTGAGATGTCGGCCAAAACAGGGGAAACTGCGATAACTTTTTGGCGGTACCTGCCGACACGACTGAGAGAAAAAGTGAGATTTAGAAAACAAATTGAAATATATTTTTGTTTAATGCCGGGGGGCGTAAAAGAACAAAAGGTCAGCAGGAAAGGAATGGCGTTCAAGGCAACTTTAAGTCGGGGCTGAGAGAGGCACCATAAGAGAAGAGGCGTGCCGCTAACGACGGGCGGCCTAGATACCGCGCCCGTTTCGCACGACTGAAAGTGTGGCCGTTGCTGGAAAAACCATGTAGCTTTCCCTCATTTTCCTGGTGCGCCAGTCGATGGAATGCACAACTCTCTCATCTCCGTAGGCGGCCTGGGTCAACTTTCAATATGTCTGGCGTTTGCTGGCTACATTACGTCGACAACCAGAGGTGAGTGTGAGTTTCGGCATTGCACGCCTTAGCAAACTACCGCCGACAAATCCACGAACTCTACAATTTGACATCACATTAAACCAAAAGTCAAAAAATTAAACAAATAAAGAATAAATCAATGGTTGAAAACATCGCTAGCAGCCGGATGGCACCTGGGAACCACATTAGGTTGCACACAGAGAGGAAGGGTACTTAGAGCCGCTCCATTTGTCGTCAACGGTAACAGCGGCGGAAACTGAGCAATCAGGTATTCTGTAAAAGATTAAAAATTGGATAGTAAATTTAGAACAAAATCAACCTCAAAGAAGGCTAAAACAATAATGTTTCCATAAAATTTACAGCCCGCCCCCCCCCCAAAAAAGGAAAATATTAGACAAATGTTACTTATAACATAACTCTTGCGCAACTGTGCAAGAGAGAATGCGCAAAACTTTACTTATCAAATAGATGCAACTCTACGATAAAATTAACTACAACCCCTTTTTTACAGATGACTCCTAAACGCTCCATTTGAAGGGATCCCCAATAAATTTGGAAGTGGCTTTTGAAGCAGAAAACCCAGCTGCCTTTTCAAGGAACTGAGGCTATCGTCATTAGGCCGGCAAAAATTTAGCTATTATTACTTCCGCGCAGAGAGCCAGGTGAAACAGCGCTCTTCCACAAAGCATGAATTAAATTTTGTATTTTTCTTCACTGTATTTTTTTTAGTTTCTCTCTAATGCCAACACTGCTTTTCTGCTGCTCCCTCCCGTGCAATCGGGAATGCAGGGGCTGCATTTTGGGCTTGTCAGAATGCACGGTACTGGCCGGGAAAAAGATGGAAGGGGGTGGATCTCAGTGGTGTTGATGGAGAAGTCGAATAATCGGCGACAGCTAAATGAACAATGCAATAAACTTTCTTTTCTTTTTTTAATGTTGTGTTTTTTAATGTTTTTTGTTTGTGCCGTTAAACGATCCACCTCAACCACGGGCTCCCCATTATACGCCTCTGACTGAACCTGCTCCTTTATTTCCTTCACCTTATTTCTGAAACCGGGATTCCTCTCCTCCTCCGTAACCATTACGCACGCCGTACTACCGTAACTCTTTCCCAGATTATCATGATCCCGCAAATACCGAATACTATTCGATTTATTGTTATCCCAAACCTCCAATCCCCCCCCCCTCCAACTTTAAATAACTAAGGGCAATTCTGGTTGCCATGAAAAGATGATGTATATTGTACACTGAGCTGGACACAAGGTGACTACACTCACCTCCAGGAACACTCCTACAAGTCTTCTCCCCAATCTGCTGCCCCTTATCATCTAGTCTCACCGTATCCCAAGCACAAACCAACCTTCCATGATCGTCCCTACAAACATAACCTTCCCTATAAAACAGATCATTGTTACCATGCATCCAACCGTGGGATTTTGACATGATCAATGCCTCTAACCTTTACATAATCCATTTAGAACGAGAAAATAGTCCACCACTCGTTACCTATATCAAGAAAAGAAAAATTACTTTTTCTAATGATTGATAATTTGCAAATTTACGTTATTACCTAAATAATTACGCCTACTAAGAATCAAACCTGGTAAGTACAAAAAAACTTATCCCGACATAAAATTCCACGATTATGCCTATAATTTTATTTAAAAAATGTTTCAATTAAAATCCCTTCATACAAGTTAAGGAATACTCACGATCCAAGTACTGTAGACTGGCATCTGGACCCCAATTCACTCTCCTCTGATCTGTCATTATGTGGTTGAAAATACCAGATTATTATTTTAATCACAGCCTGGTCTCTCTTGACGTCAAAAACAGTCTTGACATCCATGGCAAAGCATTCTGATTGGTTGTTGCATAGTCATGTGACCCGTTTACGATTTTATGTTGATACTGGTAGCCATTTTGTTTTTTTTGCTCAAATAGGTCAGTGTTGTTTGTTGTTTTTATCATAATTTATTGATTGTTCAGCTCTAGATATTTTTTTGATTGAGTTAAGCATCTAAAATAACCCACAATTTTTCAAATTTAGAAACCATTTGTTTAATTTTCTCTAGATGGAATTCCAAGTGAGCTGACAAATTCAAATTTTTTTTGTTAAAATTTGTTGAAATCATTATATTGGCCCATGTATTGTAGATTCCAGGTAAGTTTATTGAGGCCTATTTTTTTAATAATTTTAAGCTTTTAATTAATTATTGGCTTTTTATTTATATAGGTTTATTTCAAATGATATGGATCTGGAACGACTAGAAGAAGAACTTGGTTAATCTTGGTTTTTTTATTTCTTTACATTGTGTTTTACTTTAATTTGTAACTCTTTAAGTTTTTCCAATTTTTCTTTGGTTTTAAATCATTATTTTTTGGAAAATTATCAACTATTTTAAATTCAACCAGAAGCTGCCATGTACTTAACGATTTCTATCACTCTGATTTGTGTTTCTAAATTATTTTGTATATATGTTAAACCTTTATTTTCAGAAAACTATATTGTATATTTACCTTAATACATTATTTTTAATTTACCATCCCTATTCGACTAATTTCATGTTTGGAAAATATAAGTTAGGCCTAATTGAGTAATTTTATTTTCAAAATTTTGGATGCTGTTTAGTATTGACCTTAAAATTTCAGCTTGTTTTGCTAGTCACAAATGGCGTCTATTTCTTGAAAAGCTAACAAAAATGTCTCCAATTACAGTAAATAAAGGGATTTTCAAGAATCTTCAGGTAATGAAAAGTCCAAAGTAGTTACGAACTTGTTGATTATTTAGGATTTCCACGATAAAAAAAGAAAAAGTATGTAATGGCCGACAAGCCAAAAGCTATAGGTTAAAAAATCTAGCAAAAACCGTAATTGAATACCTTCACGTAACGACAAAATTAAAAATTTGTTTAATTAGGCTCGTCTGTTATCTACCCTAAACGGAGTAAATAGTATCATATACTACTAAGCTGAAATGAGAAGAGGAACAATAGTGTATCTGGAATGGCTTTCGGTGAGAAAGCTGAAAAATTTCTAGCCTCACCAAAACCAGTAGAATTTTCTCAACACTTCAGAAAGAGTTTCTCGGTTGAAGAATTAAGTAAGTAAGTCTAACTAGAAAAAGTTACAGTCATAAGAAATAACGGATTTATTTTAACCTTTTTTTACAGCGATGTGTAATGTTGTGGCAGAAGAGGAACCATCATCTGAAAAGAAAACCAGTCTAGCTGGTAATGAAAGCACAAAGCATTTAAACAGTGGTAGCTAGTTTTTATTACTTTATCTTAGTAGCTGTATCATTAACAGTTTTTAATCTGTTAACTTCTTTTATTTCACAGAAGAGACATGTTCAACTGAGGTTATAAAAGAGATTACAAATATTGGTATCGCTGATGACCAAACAACTTGAAGAAATCTAGCCTCACAGAAAGCCACTGAATATTCTCTGCATAGAAAGCATTGTTCAGAAGAAAGTAAATCTAAAGTAAAGTATAAGGAATGAGTATTAACTAAATGGATATCTGAAATATTTTACAGTGAAGTTTGATCTTGAGTCTGATGAGGAAACATCGTTAACTGGAAAAAAGCGATCTAATGCAGCCGGTGGTAAAAGCAAAAAAGGATTTAAAACACTGACGGTAGGCTATATTGCAATCGAATAAGTTGCAACCCATAAGGGTTCTAGGTCCAATAATCTATAAGGAATGGAACTATTTGTGTTATACTGTAGTAACGTCTTTTAACTTATTGTTTTAACCAATGTGGTTAGAATTATATTATAAAACTGTAAATAGCAAAGGCCCAATCGACTTAATCGATGGATTTTTTTTATGCATATTTTTTTATTTTTGAACAGGGCTGGCATGTTCAACAAGCTGCTCCTTGAGTTAAGCACAGCCATCTGGAATCAAAAAGGAAAATGTCGATGAATTTTCTTCTAAGGATGAATTTTAAAAACGAAAAAGGGTAAAAAATATTTTAATATTTGATACTATCTAACATGGGTGATTAATCGTTCGTTGCAGCAACCAAAGGGGAAAAAGCTTGAAAAAGCATAGCAAGCCAAGCCAAAAAATGGGAAAAAGAATCCAAAAGCCCATGAAGTGACCAAAAATATTCCTGCCGAATGTACATCGTGTGATGATTGCGTATCACTAACTGAAAATGTGTTTGCGACCAAAACAGAAAATGAAGGTATGTTACCAATAATACAACGCGGATTAATTTGTTTTATTATTTTTTAAAAATACTATATAAAATTTTAGGTTTCCTTGCAATGGAAGATAGTGGTCTGATAACAGATATGGTTGCTGAAGAATCATCTGCGCACATAGAAAACGAGCAAAGTTGTGGTTTGTGTGCGGCTTCGGGAAGTATCGAAAGTAATTGTGAACATCGTGCTATACAAATTTGCATAAACTGACTCACTCTATTAAACCACAGATGTCGTCGCTGGAACAAAGGTTTCCAAAGTAAAAATGGATCAACGATAGTAATAGTGATTCTGAACAAGATTTCGAATCGGAAATGAAGGACCAGTCCAGGGTCAGGCTCATTGTAAATAAACATAGTAAATCTAACAGTATCAAAGCTATCCGAAAGTCTGAAAATGTTTCTCGTATCAATGAGAAAAAAGATGCAAAGGTATGCACAAGAAATGCTTTATTCAATCCAAAATGTAATGAGTGTTTTTTTAGATATCATGCAATTATTTTCGAACCAAAAAAAGGTTGAGGGTGTTATAAAAGTTATTGGTTTTCATGTGTTGCATTTAAGATCTTAAGACCATTAAAATGCAGTTTTCAGTGTTTGATTAAGGATATCAAAATACACATGTTGTAGAAAGTATTACGAATGTTTTGGGTCTTTTGTTATTCACGCCAGGGAGAGAATTGACGATATAACAGACTATTGTATGAATGATTTGAGGTTGGGATACCCAAATGGATAGCATCAGATAATTTAGACTAACTATATGCAAATTTTAGACATCGCAGTTGTTACAGACGTCACCATAGTTTGTTTGGGGTTATTTCTGTGAATGGTGATATTGGTGTTTGGAGAATCTTGAGAATCTCCGTGTTAACGCATATAAGTCAATCTGAATGCCAAATAATTTACAAAATAGTTAAAAACCTAAATAAAAGATGGCATATGTTTAACGCGTTAAGCGATTGAAGAAGAAATGGGAGACGGAAAGAGAAAATCAACTATGCAACACAGTTAATTTTAACTTATGCAAACGTGCTTGCACTATTAGCTTGTCCTCGCTAGATAAGTGAAATAACGCGGTTATTAGCGACACCACTTTTCCTTCCATCGAGTTAATCATCGAATACCACATTAGGCTTTAACAATGCTTTGTGTGCGTTCTGTCTTAGCGCTTTTCATAATGTATCGCCCTACATTCAAATTTCCCACTATACGCAATGGCCGAGCTGGTAGTAGCTGATTGAGCGTGTGTATTTTTTTAAATTTGTATGTTAAACACTAGCTGAAATTGATTTCAACGCATCGTTAGTATCGCCGATACGTAATGAGAAACCAGAATTGAGCTGAATTGAAAATATTAAAGACAAGCGAACTTGCCAAAATTTCACAGTTTTTTCTCAGTTCATCATAGTGTCATGCTGTAATAAAAAATTTTTATTTTTCTGTGCGATCTTGTTATGTACGTATATCGTCACACTTTGAAATTCCCAACTACAGGAAATGCCCATCAGCTCTATAGTAGCTAATTGATCGTTCATTCCTTGTGTATTAATGATAAAAATTTTAGATAAAATTGATTATAACGCATCATTTGATGCAGTTCTAAGAAACATATTTTTAAGGTGTAATACAGTATGATGCTTAAATGAGCACGACCAAGTTTCGCTGATTTTACTATTGCTCATAACATTTTAAACAATCAATTTCGACTCAATTATACTAAATATAGGACTAACTCAATATAGGACAAAACTTTAAATACATTGCCGAAACAATATAGCTCTTTCCGATATCTATCGGCTTGTGCAACATTTTAATTTAAAAAAATTTAAAACAAAAACTTTGTTAATAAGCTTCTAATTTTTTATTTTTTTTTTGTTCAGCGCATTACTAGACTGACTGAGAAACGGAAACTCGCGTTAAAACTTTTTATGTTGAGATTTTTTATTTTAGGTGTAATCCCGTCCGATAGTTCTGGACAATATTTATCAGTTTCAGCCGTATTTAAAGAAATTCGAACCATAATTAAATCACAATTAATTTATATAAGTATCTGATAAATTTATTGGATAGAGGAACTGAGTAAAAACTGTGAAATTTTGGCAAGTTCGATTTCTTTGATATTATCAATTCAGCTCAATTCTGGTTTCTCATTCTGTATCAGTGATACTAAAGATGCGTTGAAATCAATTTCATCCAGTGTTTAACGAACAAATGAAAAAAAAACACACACGCCCAATCAGCTTCTACCAGCTCAGCCATTTTGTATAGTGGGAAATTTGAATGTAGGGTGATACATTATGAAAAAGCGCTAAGACAGAACGCACATAAAGCATTGTTAAAGCCTAATGTTGTATTCGATGATTAGCTGGATGGAAGGAAAAGTGGTCTCGCTAATAACCGCGTTATTTCACTTATCTAGCACGGACAAGCTAGCAAGTACGTTTGCATAAGTTAAAATAAAGTGTGTTGCATAGTTGATTTTCTCTTTCCGTCCCCCATTTCTTCTTTAATCGCTTAACGCTTTAAATATGCCAGCTTTAGTTTCATTTTTTAACTATTTTGTAAATTATTTGGCATTCAGATTGACTTATATGCGCTAACACGGAGATTCTCAAGATTCCCATAAACACCTATATCTCCATTCCCACAAATATCCCCAAATAAACATATGGTAACGTCTGAAACAACTGGTATGCCTAAAATTGACGTTAAGTTATTCTTAGTTAACTGATGCTATCCATTTGGGTATCTAACCCTTAAATCTACCATTCACTAGTCTGTTATATCGTCAATTCTCTCTCTAGTGTGAATAACCAAAGACAAAAAACATTTGTAATACTTTCTTGAATATGTGTATTTTGATACTCTTAACACTGAAAACTGCATTTCAATGGTCTTAAGAACTGAAATGCAACTTATGAAAACCAATCACTTTTATAACAACTTGAACCTTTTTTTGGTTGGTAAATCATCGGAAGACATATAAAAAAAATTAACACTTATTACATTTTATATTGAATAAAATATTTTTTGTTGCATACCATTTGCGTCTTTTATCTCATTTATACGAGAAGCATTTTCAGACTTTCCGATAGCCTTTTTAATATTAAAATTACATCTACTTTGTTTATTAACAATGAGACTGACCCTGGATTGGCCCTTCATTTCCGATTCAGAATCACTACTACTATCGATGATCCAATTTTCTTTGGAAACCTTTGTTCCAGCGACGACATCTGTGGTTAAATAGAGTGGGTCAGTTTATGCAAATGTATACTTGCTGAAGCCGCACTCAAACCACAACTTTGCTAGTTTTCTATGTACCCAGACAATTCTTCAGCAACCATATCTGTTATTAGACCCCTATCTTCCATTGCAGAGAAATCTAAAATGTTAAATAGTATTTTTAACATTTAATTTTAAAAAATCAATCCGCATTGTATTATTGGTAACATACCTTCATTTTCTGTTTGGGTCGCAAACACATTTTCAGTTAGTGATACGCCATCATTACACGATGAACTTTCGGCAGAAATTTTTTCGGTCACTTCATGGGCTTTTGGATTATTTTTTCCCATTTTTTGGCTTGGCTTCCTTTGCTTCAAGCTTTTTCCCTTTGGTTGCTGCAACGAACGATTAATCACCAATGTTGGATTATTTCAAATATTCAAATATTTTTTACCCTTTTTCGTTTTAAAACTTCATCCTGAGAAGCAATTTCATCGACATTTTCCTTGTTGGTTCCAGATGGTTGCGCTTCACTCAAGGAGCAGCTTGTTGAACATGTCATCACACCCTGTTCAAAAATTTAAAAAAAGTATTTACAAAAATAATACATCGACCAAGTCGATTTGACATTTGCTATTTACAGTTTCATAATATACTTCTAACCATATTGGTTAAAGGAATAAATGTTAAGACTTCACAACAGTATAACACAAATAGTTCCATTCCTTAGAGAATATTGGACCTAGAACCCTTGTGGGTTACAACTTATTCGATTGCAATATAGCCTACCGTCAATGTTTTTAAAATCCTTTTTTGCTTTTACCACCGGCTGCATTAGATCGCTTTTTTCCAGTTAACGATGTTTCCTCATCAGACTCAAGATCAAACTTCACTGTAAAACAATTCAGTTGAACATGTCTCTTCTATGAAATAAAAGAAGTTAACAGATTAAAAACTGATAACGATACAGCTACTAATTTATAGTAGCTGTGATAAAAAATAGCTACCACTGTTGTTTAAATGCTTTGTGCTTTCAATTCCAGCAAGACTTGTTTTCTTTCCAGTTGATATTTCGTCTTCTGCCTCAACATTACATCACTGTAAAAAAAAGTAAAGATAAATGTGTTAGATTGCCATTGCCATTGGTTCTTATAACTGTAACTTTTTCTAATTAGACTTACTTTTTTTGGAAAAGCTCTTTCTGAAGTGTTGAGAAAATTATACTGCTTTTGGTGAGGCTAGAATGTTTTCAGCTTTCTCACCGAAAGCTATTCCACAAACACTATTGTGACCCTTCTCACTTTCAGCTTAGTAGTATATGATACTATTTACTCCATTTTGGGTAGATAACAGACGAGCCTAATTAAACAAATATTTAATTTATTCGAAACGTGAAGGTTTTAAATAGCTAATTATGGTTTTTGCTAGGATTTTCAACCTGTAGCTTTTGGCTTGTCGGTTATTACACACTTTATCTCTTTTTTTGATATCGTGGAAATCCTGAATAACCAACAATCAATTATGTTCGTAACTACTCCGTACTTTCCATTACCTGCAGATTCTTAAAAATCCCTTTATTTACTGTATTTGAGACATTTTCGATAGCTTTACAATGCTTAACAAGAAATAGACGCCATTTATGACAAGCCAGAACAAGCTTAAATTTTAAGGTCATTACTGAACAGCATCCATAATTTTGAAAATCAAATTACAAAATAAACTTTTATTTTCCAAACATGAAATTGGTCGAATAGGGATGGTAAATTTGAAATAATGTATTAAGGTAAACAAAAAATATTTTTGTCAAAAAATTGAAATCAAACACGTATACAAAATAATGTAGAAACACAAATATAGAAATCGTTCAATCCATGACAGCTTCTGGTGCAATTTAAAAAATTGATTATTTTCCTAAAATAATGATTTTAAACCAAAGAACAATCAGAAAACTTAAATTAAAACACAGCTGACAAGGTTACAAACAAACACTGACCTATTTGAGCTAAAAAACAAAATGGCTGCCGGTATTAACATAAAATCGAGAGCGGGTCACATGACTATGCAACAGCCAATCAGAATGCTTTGCCATGGATGTCAAGACTGTTTTTGACGTCAAGGGAGACCATGTTCTTTAATCACCTACCACAAATTACCTATTTAACCATATGAACCAACATCAATAGATGTTGTTACTTACATTCTCCCAAACCCAATGACTCATGACACACACACACATAGCGCAACTCTTCAAGCAGTGGCTTGCAAGCAAGCACCACCCATCCTCGTCCTAACTCCGACCCTATGTCTTACTCCTCTTTCTAAACATTATACACACTCAACACTTGACATAAACCTACCACATACACTCATCACCTGATGAACAAACTTTGCAACTAACCTAACCTTCACCTCCACACATAACATTTTTTTTACCATTTACAAGGAATCTAATTTACTCCCCATATTTCCTGGGATACACACAATTAAAATCTCCTAATATAAGAGATTCTATGTAAACAATTAATGAAAACATTTGCCCACTACACACAATATATGTAAGAAAGTTTGTTTCCATTTAACATATCCAACAAATACCATTTTTCTGCCTAAACCCTACATCAGAACCAACAATTTTTACTAACATACACACCATACACGTATTGACCCTATACACTAGACCATTTTAAAAAAAGGAATCCATTTTCCATTTTAAAATTAACTCAATCCTCACCCTAATTTTTAACATTTTAAAACCCATGTAAACTACAAACTTCACCACTGTAATGCTCCCATGATGACGACAACCACAAAATTTTATTTTTTTTAATAAAAAAAAAACAATATCCAATCCTACTATAACCTCAACATCTTCAATACACAGTATTAGACACATACCTCTTTTCTCAGGATAAAGAATTCACAACGCGTCCTACAGCTAGGCATCGCAAACAGAAAGAGAATGGCTATACAGACGTTGCCAAATTTCTTGTATTGTTAAAGCAAAAGGTTGCTTCTTTGTCCTCAACACGACGCAAACTATAAAAAAACAATATCACCTTAATTGACTAACTGAGGTCTTTATACACAATTAAAATTTTAAAAAAGGAATATCCTTGACCGCTGTGAGACTTGATTCCTCGCCGACCAGTGCGCTTCGCTACTTCGTTGACCATATAACCCCGACTTAAAAAAAAACACCATCGAATTCATCAGCTCCACACCAAGTAACTAACAGGCATGTATTAACCCTACACATTAGACCACTTAAAAAAAAGGATTCCAATCTCCATTTTTGAGTTAAACACAATCCTTACCCTCACTATCTGAAAAAATTGATAGTTGTCCTAATACTTACTCTTTCCCCCACTCAATCTATTGGTAACTACGTTCCGGATAAATGAACTATCATAAACCGAAACACTCGTCACAAATTTTTAGCAACTTATAACCCATAAAATATTACAACCCTTACCACTGTAATGATCTCATGATGACGACAACCACCATGGTTTCCCATTTCTCTGGAAAAATGTTTCCAAAAAAAAACAACCTCCAATCCTACTATGTATGGTGGGGTCACCATCTTCAATACACAGTACTAGACACATACCTTATTTCTCAGAAGAGAGAATTCACAAAGCGTCCTACAGCTGGGGCGTCTCAAACAGAAAGGGAACGACTATACGGACGTTGTCAAATTTCTTGTAACAAATCCAAATTGAACCACTCTTCTTTAAAAAAAATATCGAAATACCTCACGATGCAAAATATTTTTATGTCTCCAACACGCCGAAAAATTCAATTAAAAAAAAAACGATATCAAGGTCTTTAAACGATAAATAAAAACTGGAAAATAACCCCGACGCTATGAGACTTGATTTATCGTCGACCGGCGTGCTTCGCCGTTACGTTGGTTATATAACCACGACCTTCTTTCCTTTTTATAAAGAAAATATCCATCGAAATTATCAGCACCACACTAGGATGGATAATAGCTAATATTTAAAAAAAATAAAGAATACGTCAACACAACTTTCCTAGAATGAATATATGATCACTCCCCCAATGTAATCAATTGCCGAACCTACACAAACACTTTAATACCCCTTATACCCTTTCTCTAAACCGTCCTTTTTGTAGTTGCATCACATAATTATTTATACCGACTTTTTACACTGAGTCTCATTACACAAGACACAGACTCATATTTCAATCACTCGACAGAAATCATCAATATAAACACCCGTCACTACTTTTAGAAGTCTCTCACTCAAAACTAATTTCTATAAACTTAAACCTTTCATGACTAATCACATTTAAATGAAATTTTCATCATACACACCCAACAAATATTCTCATAACCACCTAAATCCTGACTTATCTTCTAATATAAGAATTTCCTTTTCAACCTACCTCTACACATAGTCACGTGCTTTCCAATAATTGAACACTATTTTTTTATTTTTTGTTCTTCTTTATTTCAATACAAAAAAAATACGGCACATTCTACTAAAAAAACTATCAATCCACACTCATTGACTTAACGACACCATTCGGATCTATTCTAATAAAATCATTTCCAACAAACTTTAGACCCATCCTCTCCACCTCACACGTCAGCAACTCCCGTACCACCTACATTCTGCGACTGAGGTTTAGCGGTCCAGGCATCACACTTGATCTATTGGCCTCCTTTATGGCCACCTTCCTGATATCTTCAACCAGTATTTTAAATGTGTGGGTCCGCTGCTCTTCTCTCGCCATCGCCCTCTTTATATCTTGACAGCTTCTTCCAGCACCATCATGAGTTCGTAGATAACGAATACAATTGGCATGTTGACTACAAAACATACCCAAATTGTAACTTTCATTCGGATAATAAACTTCCTGCAAACAGCTTCATCACTTTCCCCACATCTGGCATTTTTAAAGTATCATACAGCCCTTCCGACTTCAAGTAACTCAGTACAATTTTTGCCGTACGCATGTAGATTACACACTGAAACAGAAACATGATGTTCACACTTCTCTTCCGGTAAACTCTTACAGCCAGTTACTTCCAGTATCTTCACACCTTTATCATCCACTCTAATTTTATTCCTTGCGCAATATAATCCTAATGATGATCCATTCCTAGTCTCCGTTACAAACGCCCGATTTATATTTTAATTTAAATAGCTGTTACCATTCAATCGAGGCAACATCTGGTACTCAACACCTTTCCAACTTTTATACTCCATAATTAACTATACCGGTATGAAAACTTATATCTCAAAAACTTGGAGGAAACATGTCTTATCCAGACAGGAAAGTACAAAAGGAGTGTTCCCCATTTACTTGTTGCCAGATATCCCCCATTCTACTCGCCATCTCACCGCCAATCCCTGTACTCACCTCAACCTTCCGGCCCTAATAATTCATACCACATAGAGCAATACTTTTTTGTTGAATGTGTACTACAATACATTTACAAAAAATTATTTTAATTACGCTGCGATGGTCTGATTCTTATCTTGGCCACGGTCCCATCCGGTTTACGTAATAGAACTTCAAAAAAATTTTGACCCATATCTGACAAAATACCTCCTCTACCCCCAGGGAAATACATGCCACTATCACCAAAAGAAATAAAAAAACATAAAGATTAACCATAATACTACCAACATCGTCATTGTATTCCTAAAACAATAAATTCGGTAGTAAAAAAAAATAAGTTCGGCAATAATAAAAATACTTTTCTCCCACCTAACTTTTTTATCAACGGTACGAATGGACTGGCATGTACTAAACTGCACAAGACCTTACTCACGTCACAAAAAAAACTTTCACCCCCACAAACCAACGTTATAAAAATGCATTTTTTATCTCCAACAATCATCCTATTTTTTGAAAAAAAGTGATAACCATAACTGTCTACACTTTCACTTATTTTCCCATTAACCTTTATTCTTTCATACAAAAAACCCACCTACCACAAATAAACCCAACTCACCCCCACTTTCTCGAACCCACACCAATACTGCTTACTACCAACGGTAGCCTTCCACATTACTTCCCGTTCACAGTACAAAATATATCTTCAGCCTAATATTTAAATAAAAATAGAAACTAAATCCAACTGAATAAAAAGCATTTTAATTGAATAAGGAACCAGGATACTTCCATACAGAAAACCCTTCTAACGAAACAACTATTTTTCAGATTGTTCTTCTCCTCACCTCAATCACCGCCTGGCTGCTCATCTTCACCTATTAAAAAAATACATATATATAATCCAACTAAAAAACCATCCGAAACTCTTATTATTACCATGTGAATCTATGCGATCCTACAGGTCCATAAAATCATTTTCCTCTTCCATTATGTTCTCATGGTCTCCTTCAGGAATCAAGAGCTCCAAATGTAAATCTTCTCCTCCATCTAACAATAACTGTTGCCAATCTACTCGACTCTTCAACAATCCTCTCTCCGAGTATTTGTAACTCTCCCCATAAACGTAAAATATCCTGAATGCACAACCGCAACCTCAAATCAAACTCATTGGAAGCATCAATGATGCTGACCGTATACTGTAATCACCAACTTATGTTCTTTTTCCTCTTGAAAAAGAACACACCGTTGCTAAATCTACTCCATGGTTCACCCTAAAAAATAAATAATAACATAGCACATTCCTAACACACCCCCCTTCCCCTAACTCACACCAGTAGCAATCACCCCCGATTCACCAACTCACTCACCCAATAAAAAATCCCATTGTGGCTTTCCAAAAGAAACCAGAATTAAATCCATTCATACTAAACACAAATTTATTTTTGCCTTTTCAAAGGATTTTTTTTAACCCTGTCATTATCACCACTACTTTACGGGCCTTTAACACCTTTTTTCCTGTTAAATTAGAAAAATGTCTTTTTAACGTTATTCCACACTTTCAACTTAAAGGTTTTTTTTCCTCCCGCAACGACCGCTTCGGCATTACCAAACTTCTCTTTGGTATTTCCTCACCTAATGATGGAACGACGACATTCTTATTGCTCCTCAATTCACCCTCCAACCGATCAATTGAGTCCTTAAATCCCCGGACACGCTTCTCCTCTTGTGCCTCTTCTTCTTCTACCGAACTGGATTTCACCCAAGGCTTCCCAATCTTCCTAATGACCCTGAGGCCATTTACTCGTTCCTCATATATTCCACCGAAATCATAATGATCATTAGCACAATATAATACCTTTATGGCCTTCACCACAACCAGGAAGTCTGATTTCGTTACACCAAAAAATTAACCCTTCATTTTTAAATAACTGAGCTTTATCTTCACAGCACGAAATAGATGATGCAACAAGTATATTTCAAGTTTTATCACATATACGCATAATGATAGGATGTCTCAGCACACTTAAACCTCTCACCCTGCACTTTAAGACCATAATTCGTCAATTCATTTATAAGCACAATATAAACCTTTGAGAACCTATTAGCAACTCGTTCCACACGCTCTTGATAAACACGACCCTCATAATAAAAATGTCATTCCACCCATCTAAACATGGGAAACGCAAAAATTCACGACCATATGCACTAACCATCTCCATATTTATGTTCAACCCAACTAATTAATTGATGAACACTATAACAAACTTTAAACACCATCTACCAATCAACAAAACAACCAATATTACCTACCCCGTATATTCACATCTATCCCTCCCTTCTCTCTCTACCCATGGCCTACTAAATCTAACAGCCACAAGGCATAGATTCTCCCCTGTAGTTCAAAGAAAGTCGATTCTCCCAACCACCCTCAGTTGCCGGAGGGCTTTTTTGCATCCGTGGCCATCTTTTTTAAAGAATTTTTTTTTTCGATTTCCACAGTTCCATTCCACTTTTTCCGCACTTTCTTTTTGACACTGTGCCTGTTTACTGACGGACATTGCGGAGCACAGAGTGTCGTGGGTTGATTTTGTCCATTAAGTTGTAATGTAATAGCGATTTACTTTGAAGTTATTTAAAGGAACTTAGATAGAATGAAGAAAAAGTGTTTTGTGAAATATTGTGAGAACAAAAACTATGGGGAAATAATTCCAAAAGACGTTACTTTCCATATGTTCCCCAACGATGAAAATGTTATTGACAAATGGACTCAAAGTCTACTCAGTAATAGATTTGAAACAGGTTTCCCTAAGTTGGAAGACATAAAAATAACGAAGAGTAGTTATATATGCAGCGACCATTTTGAACAGGGTTGTTTTTTTCTAAGACGAGATTATCCACATTACAGACTTTTAAAGAAGGATTCAGTTCCTACTACATTTAAAGGAACAGTTAATTTGCTACAAACTTATTTTAAAACATGCTGTCTGCACATAATTACTAACATTTGCAATTTTACATACAGGTAAATACGCTATCACAAGAAAATGGGTTTACTACATGTGGTTTACATCTTCCCCAAAGAAAAGTATTAGCAGCAATTCCACACACTGCTTTACATAACAATTGACGAATGAGTACTAACAAGACAATTACATCAGTAAGAGAACAAAATTCAATTTCCACTAATGTATCTCAGGTATATTTAGATGGACAACGTAACTTGTTTTCAATGTAACAAATGAGTTAATTACTTACAGGTGATGGACAATGCTGTAAATACTGTAACAATGGATATAACGCCATCGTAGTTATGTAACGCTTCAAATGAGTCTCAGGTACATTTACATGACAACTTACCATGTTTTAAGTATAAGTAATGAGTTTACATGTTACTTACAGGTGAATGAGGTGATGGACAATGCTGTAAATACTGTAACAATGGATATAACGCCATCGCAGTTATGTAACGCTTCAAATGAGTCTCAGGTACATTAAGTTGACAAATAACCTTGTTGTCATTATAATTAATGGTACAAATTTGTCCTCTTTATTATATTATGTTCAACATTCAGTCAAAAAAGAAAAACATCGAGAAAGTTAGTAATAGTCCACGAATACGCAAATCTTGGAATGGAACCCCGTATGAACGACAGCGACTATTAGTTAGAAAACTTCGTACCAAAATAGATAAACTTGAGGATAAGTTAGAGAATATTCAGTATATTGTCGGATCAGATTTGATTTTGTTAAGTAAATCTGATGACCATGTGAAACATTGTTTTGAAGCCATTCACAAAATATTCGAAGAAGAAGAGAACAAATCTTCCGAGCATCACGCAAAATCATCATTTTTATTAGACCAGGTATTCAATTTGTTTTATTTTTCCTATTTCATCGTTGCTCACTTTATGTTTTATGCATTTTAATTATAGATACTAAATTTTTCTGTTAAAAAAAACAGAATACGATACGGCCCATGGTCAATAAAATACGCAATAATGTTGCAAGGCAGGACACCGACCACTTATGATTTCATCAGGAGACATGAGCTTCTTACAATGCCATCTTTGCCAACTTTATTTTCCTACAAAGGACGCACAAAAGGGAAAGTGGGCATCACCAATGTTAATGAAGAAAGGTTGAAGTTGTTGTTTAACTCGCTCGTAGAAGCCCACGAAAAGAAGATTTCTGTCGAAATAGATGAAATGGCATGTAGGGCAATGATGATGTGGATTCAGTCTAGACAAGAATTTGTCGGCGAAGTTGATTTTGGTGAGGTAGACGTTGATGGAATAATTGAAGATGCCTACAATGAATCCGAGGACGACCAAGTATGTGAAGAAATCGGCAAAGGAATAGATGTGGACGGTGGAAAGATATCAGAAGGTGCAGTATGCTTACAAGATTAACACACTGAAGAAGCATGTCATTCAAGAAAACCAGTCCTTGCCAACAGCTTAATCAATTTCATGATGACTGGCCTAACCACTAAATTTAGTGCTCTTGTTGGTAGTTGGCCAGTGGCTAAGTTAACTGGACGACAATTATTTTTCTTGACAGTACATGTCATAAAGAAACTAGAAGAAATTGGATTCTCAGTGGAAAGAGTAGTTGGTGATAATGCTAAAATAAATGTCAAACTTTTTTAACTACTTCGCCGACCAAATGACATCGAAAACTTCAAAGTTACTAACCCAGCAAACCCATGCAAGAAAATGTTCCTTTCGTACGATTACACACATATAATGAAGAACGTACGTAATCAACTCATCGACAGAAAATTGGTAAAAGACGGAAAAAATCTTGATTTCGGACTCATTCAGTTACTGTACCAAAGAACCATCATCGGCAGTTTCCATATTTGTAGATTTCTTACCAGAAAACACATAGATCCTACAAACTTTGAAAAAATGAAAGTGAAATTGGCGATTGACATTTTCAAGCCTGAAGTTCCCGCGTCATTAAGATCAATGTGTGAAATGAATATAGTTGGTTTCAGTAACGTTGAACCGCTTTGTAAATTTTTGGAACTAATGTGGAATTGGTTTTGTTATCATGATGTAAGTAACATGACACAGCATGTAAGGCAAAGACTAGAAGGGAAAAACCGTACACTGAAACTACTGATGAAAGATTAGTGTATTTGGATGTAGAATTTCCAGAAGAAATGAAGAAATGGAATGATAACAAAAAAAAAACATTTTGGAATGTTTAACCAAAGAGACATTAGAAGCAATAATCTTTACTAGTCGTTCTACTGCAAATTGTATTCGCCATTTACTAGATAGTGGTCAGAAATATGTTTTAACAAGACGATTTTCTACTGATAATATTGAAAGATTCCATGGATCGGTTCGTCATCATTGCGGAAGTAATGACCACCCATGGGTTGCTCACTGTCTAAATGCTGTTGAAAAGATCAATCGAACTGCTTTATCATTGACTTCAATGTCATCAAATACTCCATTGAAAACCGAAGCTGTTTTACGGGAATAGTCACCACTATTAATAGTGCAAAGAAAACCCCGGATAACCAGAATAAGAGAAAAGATATGTTTGGAAAAAACTAATCCAGCGAATCTCAAAATTTTGATACAATTAACTGTTCCTTCAAGTAACATTAACTTTAATAGAAAACCATTACATGCCTTATTCTTAATATGTTATTCGTTGTAGGTCATTTAACATTCTGCAGCGACGCTCTTACTTTAGTGTATGTAGTAGGATATACAATTCATAAACTTGGTCAACTTGAAGACTATTGCATTGATTGCTATACCCGATTGGTTAACCCTTCGCATTCAGCTGAATATCTTCGATTAATAAGGCATTTAGGTAACAATTTTTTGGTTTCATGTATAATTTCTTAACATAACAACCAATAATTATAAATATTTCAATATCTAGATAGAGGGGGGTTGAAATATCCTGCAGAATCGGTGGCGTCAAGATTTTGGAAGATTTTTATTTCACATTTTCTTCGAAAAAATGCTTCCGGAATTGAGGATGTGTGCTAAGATGGTGGATGATGTTGTGAACTTCTTGAATATGTTGTCAGAACACAAGCCAATTGTTGATTACAAGCCACAAAAACGGAAAGTTCGTAAACTTCAAAAGTGATTATCTATTTACATAATTTATTAATAATGTAATGTAAAAGAATTTACAGTAAAGTAATACAGAAGTTTTCTTTGAACAGATACTGCTTAAATCAGCATATGACTTGTAAACTATCTAAGTTCCTCAATTTTGTGATATCTCCTTAAGTTGGTTTAGTCCAGCATTTAGTGAAAATGTATGAAAAGAGAAACTTGTGTCGTAAAATGTACAGAGTGAAAAAAATTAAGTTATGTATATAACTGTTTACTTTAAATTTCTTCAAAATAAAATCCCTTATAGGTCGATCTGTAATAGTATTGAAGCAATATATATAAATGATTAAATTAAATACAAGATAATGAAATGTATTGCTCAGCACCAATCAATATCAGAAGAATGAAGAGAGCAGAATAATAAAACCTAAGTCAAGGGACAAAGATTAAGATAAAGCAGTGGACTGATTTAGGTAATGTTTACACATCCATTGATACAGTATTTGCAGCACTATAAGGTTATTTTTCATGTAAATGTACCTGTTTCATTACTGAGTAGACTTTGAGTCCATTTGTCAATAACATTTTCATCGTTGGGGAACATATGGAAAGTAACGTCTTTTGGAATTATTTCCCCGTAGTTTTTGTTCTCACAATATTTCACAAAACACTTTTTCTTCATTCTATCTAAGTTCCTTTAAATAACTTCAAAGTAAATCGCTATTACATTACAACTTAATGGACAAAATCAACCCACGACACTCTGTGCTCCGCAATGTCCGTCAGTAAACAGGCACAGTGTCAAAAAGAAAGTGCGGAAAAAGTGGAATGGAACTGTGGAAATCGAAAAAAAAAATTCCTTAAAAAAGATGGCCATGGGTGCAAAAAAGCCCTCCGGCAACTGAGGGTGGTTGGGAGAATCGACTTTCTTTGAACTACAGGGAAGAATCTATGCCTTTTGGCCGTTAGATTTAGTAGGCCATGTCTCTACCACATATTAAACCCATACAAGAAATTAACTTCTTTGACACTCAATATTTAACCATCCCAACTTGAAGATATGTGATAAAACTGTGAATTTCGCAGCACCCTAACTACACTTTGTACAAATCCTTCAAACCCCACCCAAGATAAATTTTTTTCCCACAGTAAACCCAATCCGAATCTCCCACCAGATCAATTTTTTTTAATCTGGCAAAATACCCCTGAAAATACTCGCAATTAATACAAACACGACATGATTAAAAAAACCTATCCTTTATCCATTAGTTATACTTAACACGCCCCTACAATTTTTTTTTTTCAAAACCAACATACAGGACACTTGTCTTTTCAAAATCCACTTTAAACCAGACCTAATCTGGTTCATCCTTTTCTGTTGTTTTTTTTTAACCTAACTTACAGTATTCCAACTCACCCCCGATCTTCCTAACCACCAATCACCCAAGAAAAACGCTTTCAACCCCACACTCACCCCTTTACCCCACTTTCTTTTTTTTCCTTAAACCCCCATTAGAAAATCAGCTATAACCAAACAATATAATACAACAAACAAAAAGAATAAATTTAAACTCTACACGTATATGCCACTATTCGACACCCACCTCTGACAAGAGTCCGTACTCACTCCCAATAAACCAACCAACACGAAAAATTGATTAACAACTCTCCTGAATTAAGCTTTGTTATTCGAATCATGATCCTCCACCTAACTCCATGAACTATCATGACTACTTTATCGTCCAGACTCATTGACCCTTTCCGCCATAATAGCTTCTCATCAAACAAAAGTGTTTTAAATATAATTTTCTTCCTTGAAGTTTTATAAAAAAAAACAGTTACTCATCAGTCAAATCAATTATCTGCTCGACGATCACGACATCACCAACTAGCAGTGGGTCCACAGCACGTTCTTGTACATCCCAATTTTCCTACTGATCTCCCTCTGGAACAATGATACGATCCGATGGAAAATTAATATTCCACCCCATTCCTTCAATCTTATCTTCCAGATGACCGATATTCTCCGATAACTGATTTATAACTTCAACACACCGACATAAACAGGAAAGAATCAACAGATATCTCTGGTCATCCATCATGGCCACTGACCTGATATCCCGGTAGCAACATTGCCATATATTCCCTATAAAAATCAATCCAGTTCATTTTTTTCTCTCTTATCAACCCACTCAAATTTTGATTTTTAACTACATTACCCAATTCCCCATTTTTAATTTTCAACTAAAAAACCCGAACTGAAACACGAAATCCCTAAAAACACAGCAATTTCACCACATAGATACTTAGCATATACTCCAGACCCAGCTTATACTAACCTGCAATTCAGTTATAATCCAACAGACACGTGTGACTCACCCTAATTTTCTCACCCCTGTTTCCACAAACTCACTTCGACTCTTCCACCATGAAATGATAAAAAAATTTTTTTACATACCTTAGCTCCAATAATCCCACAGCCACATTTTTTCTGAAGACTATTCTATACACCTTACATAAAACACACCACCATATCTAACTCTGTAACCACCACGTTTCCCTCCTTTCCTCATTTCATTCAGTCCTACTCTCCCAACTCACACGTTTTAATCTTTTTGACAAAAAAAATAAATTATAAAGTTTCCTTCTCTTTAATACAATTTCTTTACGGAAGCCTGACTTTATTACTCCCCAACTGAGCATGGTGACGTACACCTAATTTATGACTTTTATCCTTCTTCGGTGCCGCACCATCCGCCCTCCTCGTCTTTCTCTTCTTCTCCTTCCTCTTCTCCTCCTTCTTCTTCACCCGTGTATCCTGATAACAGCTATCTCCGTCACCTGGTACAAATAATTAACATCTAAATAAATAACACCTACCAAACCAGATTTTACCCGGTAAATCAATAAGTTCTTCAATTATGGTAACTCCATCATCCTCCCCGGGATTCACAGCGTCGCCTTCTTGGCGACGATGGCGACTTGCTCAACCATTTCCTCTTCTTGATCCACCAACAACTCTGGTTCCCAGTCTATTTTCTATGATTCCATAACTACATCCCCTTCGTGAACCAACTCCTCCCATAATTGATAAACGTTTTGAACATAAAATTGTACTTCAACATCATAATCACTGGGACACGCCATTATACCTGCTTTCAGCATCAAATTGCTTCTTTTAATGATACTCTCTTCCGATGGTGACTAAACATTCCCAGACTCACTTTTCCTTTCTTTAAAAAAAAATAAAAAGATAATATTTTTTTAATACTTACTTTTACATAAACCAATCGACTCCACTTTTGGAATAATCTTGCATTTGCTAAAAATATATATATAGATTTTTATCCTACCTTTTAATTGAAAGAATCGATCTAACATTTATAACCATACTCACCCCCAATCACCCCAATTCACAGCCAGTAACAAAAAAAACTTCCAAGGATAAATATCACCTCCAGCCCCATCCGGCATACCTACCACTTATTTGTCTGTTAACCTTATAGCATTATCACCTATAGGATCTTAACTTTGTTACCCCCCAATATTTTCCATTGACAGGCACTAAGGACCCGCCTATTCACCCCCGTTACCCCAACTCACTTCGAGCCTATTTTTACCAAATGCATTCCATCCTTCTCATCGCAGATTATGAGCAGATGCACTCAGTACAAATCCCCGACTACATTCATCCACTGCACATACAAAAAATTATCATATGCCCTGCCTCTCCAACATTTTTTATACTCTTCTGCATCTTTTTCTCCAGTCCATTTAACTACCATCTGATTTTGACTAATCTCTATGTATAGACACTCAACTTACGGCGCACTCCTTACAAATAAAATTCCCATCACAAACCTAGAAACATAATTAAGCATATTCTACCGAATAAACTAACGAAACCGTTAACCAATGTGAGACAAACCCCATCATTCCACCAACTTTTAACCAATACCAGAGATAAGGAGATGGGACACTCTGTGTAAAGTTCAGCAGGCGACTTTTTTCCCCCTCCTGCTCCCTAGCCAACGAATTTGACTGGCCTGCTCCTTTTGGCGAGCTCCGGAAGCTTTACCTTACTTGGCGGTAGGGGCGGTCCTGAAGAGGGAGAACTACTGGGAAAAGTACTACGAACACGTACTACAAATTAAAAATGTTTCTGTATTCTTCTCAAAATAATTTGAATAAAAATCCTTTCAGTTCCTTACAGGAATTTTCTCACCTTTATTGACAGTTCTTACTATAATTTTCCAATCCACTAAAATAATCAACAATCTCTTAAAAAATAACATCTTAGTCAACCAATCACCTGAACCACTGTCTAACGAAGCTATCGAAATACTATGCTTAGGCCTTAACTTTATTCCAAATTCACCAGCAGCTCCCTTTCCCCAACAACCAATCTCCCTCCTAATCCATAGCATCAACACATCACTCTTTTTCGCTCAGAAAAAACCTCAAACCACATCAAAGGATGGCTTAATAAATTCACCAGTACAATTCACTAGTACTGAGTACAATCATGGATGACTGATACCAGAATAATTAATCTTTTTAACCTACTACCTGAATCCAGTATCACCAATAATGACACAACCAACAAAAAAATCCCTTTAGAACTTGATAACCTCCAAGGCAGACAAGATATTCACATCCTAAAATCTGACAAGGGACGTTATACGGTGCTTTGGCTTATAAAAGACTACGACAGAGAAGGCATGAGACAACTTAATGATAAAGATCATTACCTGGAATTATCTAGAAACGATTATGAAAATAATCTTTTATTTATACAACTGCAATTCCATGAGCTATCAGAAAATTTACTCAGCCTTCAACTTATTAGTCCCGTTGAAGATTAACACATCCGTAAAAGACCCCCCACCGGCTCAGCCATTTATTTTTTACCCAAAATTCACAAAAATAAACAACCATCCAGTAAAAACTTTCCCTGGTCGCCGGATCGTAGCTACTTTTTCCTCCGTAACATATCCACTTGACTAATATACAACCGAAATTACCGGTCACCTATTATCACTTATATCGGGCTCCCTTATTGATACTCAAGACTTCTTACAAAAACTATCAAATAATTCCCTCCCTTCCGTCTCTACCTTACTCACCGCCGATGTCACCAGCTTATATCCTAATTCCATGGAATGAAGCAATTATAGCTGCAACCAATTTATATACGGATAATCTGAGAAACTCTAAAAAATATATCTAAAACAAAAAAGCTATGTCCTCTCCCTCATCCACCTTTATTCAAGAGAAAACACACTCTCTCTTTTCTCACTAACTCTATGATACCCTTCAAAAATAAAAACTTTTTTCACCAAATACAAGGTACAGTAATGGGCTGGTGCATATCCGTCTATTTTGTCAAAAGCTATATGTTATACATCCTCCGGAGCCTTATTGTATCACCCCCCAACTGGCTCATTTGTTTTCTTCGCTTAATTGACGATTTTTTTTATCACCACTGAATATAATGAACCTATATTCTCCGCAACCATCTTGACCATTTCCAACTCCAGCGTTAATTACGAATTCAGTTAACCTGGCCAAATACAAAACTTCTTAGTCACTACTGTCACAATAACTAAAAAACCGTATTATCACTGAACCATACTCCAAGGAAACAGCTTCCGGATCCTATTTACATTCCTGCTCAATGCACCCGCCTAACACCATTAAAGCTACCCCCTACTCCCAACTAATGCGTATTCGAAGAATATTTTCGGAAACACGCCAAAAAATTAAAAAAAAAGAGACTTCATCAACATGGGTTACCCTAAATTCTTGATTAAAAACTATATTAAATTACTGTTTTCTAAAAACCTCAACGAACTTACTTCTAAAAATGACAGGTCATCAATTACTTCGGCCTTTAAATTCATCACCAACTATAATTCATCACGCAATTGGATACAAGTAAAAAAACATCTGAATGAACTGCATAAAGCTATCTTTAATCATTACTTTGAAAAGAGCCCCTATCAAAAAATTGAATTAGCCACCTTCTTAAAAAATAAACCCATAAGGACTATGCATGGCAATAAACCCAACCTTTCCTCTTACTTCATCAAAAATCTCAAAACTTAAAAAAGACACAATTTTTACTCTTTAGGATTACCTTTACACTCGCTGACTCCATTCTCCTTCACAATAATGTTATGGCCTTCCCCCACATTATTAGATTAACTGACACCTCCCAAGATCCGGTTTACTTTGTCAACATATCTCTCCACTCATTAAATCCGGTTAACCACGGTTTACCCACACTCAAAATAATGTTACCCACACAAACCCACTTCAAAACACGTGAATATCTTCCCATCCAACCATTCAACAAACACATCTTTAATGAATTAAAAGAACTCTCTTGGTTTACCACTACGTACCTTTCCCCTCCTAACCATCCTATTTCCTTATTATCACCTACTAACCCTATCAAATTTGATAAATTCACTTGCTTCTTTACATGGAAAACTAACCTCCACCCACAACAACTTACTATACCCTCCACGTTAATTAGCCCCTCACGAAAACGATCCTGGAACATTAAAACAGGGAAATCCTCCCTTTACGAACCAATTGCGGAACCATCTGACATTGACATTTCCATGCAACCCCACCCCATACCATCTCTTACTCAAACGTACACCATGAACCTTTCAATACACTATCTTAATACAGAAGTACTACTATTCCGCATACTAGAAAAAGAAAGGACTACATTTCTCTCTGATCCGCTTTGGCAAAACCTCTACATCCGATATCAAGGACAAGTCCTTAAAAAGTATTTTGTCCTTCGCCAACACCCATCTGCCAATGGAATCACGATCAACTTCGAAGATTACTCGCTATACTTCTCTCCCATTAGACCATTATCAAGCCCTACATTCCGTTTCATCTACAAACAATTATCAAGTTTCCGAAGCCCATACGAATGGTTATCCGTAGGAAAAAACGATTTACATTTTCTCACTAAAAACATACCACACATTGTTCACTCCAAACTTTCTGACATTTATATAAAAAAAAAACACTTTTTTAATAAAGGGCAACCTATCTAACAAGATCTTCCTATGTAATCGATAGAATTTCCATTAATCTCGATTTCATCACCCTACCGCTTTATCAACCACTATGGACTGACTAACTACTCCACAATGGACTGACTACTTCCAACGTGTAACATGGGATACCCACATTCCACCGCCATCAAATTTACTCCAAATCCACCTTACTAACCATGGAAATTTCATCTACCAACGTTGTCCTCCCTTCCGCATAGAACAAGACCCTTGTTACTCATGGATTGGATGGCACACCCTTAACCCCCCATTAACAGCCTGTCATAATATAATACTCCGAATCCATAGTGGAATAAATCCTGCAAACATCATGAATTCTACATCAATTTTTAGTAATATTAATTACAACCTTTATGTATCCCAACTCCACGCAATTAATAATCCCACTACCAACCCAAAACCCACTAACTGCTGTAACATCCATTAATGAATAATATAAACCTCAATTGAACTAATTATCTTTTGTTTGCAATGCCATTCCCTTGGAAAAAACCTACCTCGATTAATTGTCTCCCAGATGACCTTATAGGAATATGTGATAACATTGATGGATTCGTCTGGCTAAAAATAATTGACGAGTTTGATGTCAATTTCTTCGCTCTCACACGAATTACAACTTCGAAATACAAAATTCCACTTTACCAACTGAAGGGCTAACTTGTGAGTTAGTTATCCCCACAACTAATTCACCCAACAGGACCCACTTCCAGTTCATACACATCCCTTCCACTGGACACATTATCAGCTTTGAAAACTAATTAACAAAATATTGCTGCCCCCTCCTAAATGCTGATTGGACTCTGTTAGATGGGTTTAGTAACTCTCGGATAATTGTGTTTCGCCCACTCATCCTACTTTTAGTCTCCAACAAACCTATACTAGTCCCTTCAACGCCGACAATTACATTTAAATTCCCGATTTTGGATACCCTGGAAGGCCGGGTGGCACTTGAAGAAATGGCACTCGAGCACCATACCTGCCATTACGCCATGCACTGAATTTTTTATATGCCCATCAACCTTCTTTGAACACATCACTGGACCCTCCCCCCTTATGAGCATTGTACTGATAAAACATGTGTCCGTTTTTTTTTTAAATTATCTTAATTTTACTGGCATTCCATAAAAATAAAATCCTCTCACTGTTAAAATAAACTCTGGTTAAAAAAAAAAACTTCCTTTATTAAAAATACTTTCCCAATACAGACACTCAACAGAAACTCTTCTAGCAACAACCTTTCTTCCAACACTACCGCTTAGCACAAATCCCTTGAGGAACCACTCCCTAACATTTAATTTCTTCCCTCAATCACTTGCGTTTGTTAAATAAAGAATTATTTCCCAATCATTCGGCACAAACTCCTAAAAAAAAATTTTCTCCAATCATTGGCACAATTTAAAAAAAATAAATTCCCAATCACTGGAACAATTTTTATAAAAAAACCTTCTTTTCAATCACTTGGCACCACCCTTTTCAAAATCACTAGACACCAACTCCTCAAAAATATATATTTGTTCCCAATCACTTGGCTTAACTCTCCATAAAAAATGTGTTTCCATTCACTTGCACAAACTCTCCATTTTTTTCCAAACACTCGACACAACTTAAAAAAAAAATTCTTCCAAATCATTTGCACAACCCTACTTTTCTTCTCTCAATGACTTGCACAACCTTTTTTAATCTCTTCTCGAATTATTTGTTTTAACTGTTCTTAATAAACTTTTTCCACGACTACTTACACAACTCTTAAAAAAAACTTTTTTCTACCTATCACTTGGCACAAATCTTAAATTTTTTTTTTCTCAATCATTTGGCACAACCCTTAAAAATAAACTTTTCAATTAAACAGGGAAATGGAAATTGACGGTCAACTGGACGTGGGCTCAGAAGTTAATTTGTTTTGTTTTCATGTGGTTGCGTACGATCTCCTTCAACGTTCTCTTCAAGCCTTTAAAGATGCCTGGAACTGTCATCCGATAAGGACCGAACATAGTCGTTCACCCATGGAACTGTACATTTCCGGATTGCAAAAGCTCAAGGAGGAACAAGAAAATGGACTAATAGAAGGCGAAGTACCTGAACTTATTTAGGTTAACTATATGTTCCGTTGATTCTTATATTAATTTCATTTGAATAAATTTATTCAGGGAAAGAAACTAAAGCCATTGACAGAATGGTCCGGATATGGCAATGCATTCAATCAATGTGTCCTTCAGAAATATAACGTACAAATTTCAGTAAATGAATTGTTGGCCCTAGAACAAATAATTCATCCAAAATCTGTTGAAATCGACGATTTAAAATTAAAGTTTCAACAAATGAAAGCTATGGTATTGCCCCTCGTCTAATTTCTCATTCTGATTCTTCCTTAGTCGAATTCTCTTTGCTTTATCTTTGGCATAATGACCATTGACAAATTCAATTGTCTGAAACTCTGAACTCACTTTTATATAACTCTGAATGTGGTTATCATGTTCGAATCAAATACACATGCATCACCATCAATTCTTAGGCCATTCCTCCTCCCACCCCCTTTTTTCGTAATTCAACTGCGTATTAGGGAGCTGAAAAATCGTGTGAAACTGGAATAACATTGAGACATTTTGTCTCGAAGACGTTTTTAAGGAGGAAGAGATGATGTCCACCAATGATGTTTTGGATTGAAGGTCACCTCGGAACAACTAGATGTAAGCTGTAGATTTTCCCATACAGGCACCGAGTGAAACAAGGGGATAGGAAAAATAGAAATTAGAGGCGGAGCTTAGAAATTTTTGAACTTGAAATCACAGAAGTCATCAGTCAGTTTTTAATTGTCACGGCACTAGGTGCTCCATCGAAATTCCGTTCAAGCGGTTTCTTTTAAAATTAGAAGCGTGCGCAATTGAAATGGATAGAAAATCTCTGGAGAAAATGGTCGAAAAGATCATGAGTAAACTGAAAGAGGACTCCGAAGAAGATCCTGATAGCGACTTTGTCCACGACGGTAAATTTTTTATATTTGTTATTGTAAATTTTTATGCCTTATGCTGTTATAAGCAAAAAACTTAAGCAAATTCGTTTATATTTATAGATTCCCAGCCGTCAACATTAACCGGAAAAGTATCTACCAACAAGAGAAATCTTAAAAGATTGCAAAAAAAACAACCAAAAAAAGGAGCGCTAGTAAACCATTTGCTGATCAAGTTGAAGAGAGACGAAAACTTTTAAACAAAAAAAAAATGGTACGTTAAAAGGATTTTTTTTTTTTATTTTTGAATTTGTATTCCAATTATCATCCTAACTTACAGAGAAGCACGGATTTGTCAAAAGCTTTCGTTGTTTGCACAAAATTTCGAAAGACATTCAGGTCGTAAAACCAAACGACACCTTCTTGTTGGAAAGAAATGGTCTATGGGGCCGTGATATTGAATTTTTTGAGGATAAAGACAAAGTCACTGTTAAAAAGAAAATTGAAAGGTATAGAATGAATTGTCGTGTTCAATTTGAAATTTTTAATTTATTTTTGTCAATTATTATTTATCAAGCTTTTTTTCCTGAAAACATCGGTGGATTTAAGATGTTAAAGTCTAACAAAAATGGGAAGCTGCTACACCTCATAGGAGATGGCCCAATTGTGGACGGGAAAGGGTTGAAATCGGTTTCCGCCAAAAAACATTTATTTGTGCCCGTTGCAAAGGGACATCGAAATAAATGAAGACTTCACTGATATTGAAGATGAACAGGATTTAGACGACGTCTTCCTTGAAACCTGCGTTATCTGTGAGGAAGTAATGCCGATGGATGTTCTTGAAAAACACGCACGGAAGTGTCGCGGGAAGAAAACCGATGGGATCGGTCAACGTTTATGCTTACCAGGAAACATTGAGGCAGAAAACGGTTACTTCTTTGAACAAGCCGCTGTCCTAGATCAGTGCGGACTGTTGAGAATAATATTTGACTAGCAGTTTATCGAGTATTGATAGTTCACTTAATAAATTCAAATAGCAGATATATATACTTTAATTGCAATATATAGTTTACTCTAATACTTACTAGATGTAGAAACAAACCACTAGTTAAGAATAAAAAAGCACGAGATAGCGTCAATGGCTGTCGAAGCTGTCAGAGAGAGAAGAGAGAGAGGAGGTGCTAAACAGCATCCCTATACCCAAGCGCATTAATCTCACAAGAATGAAAGGAGAGAAGGGTTTGCCATATTTATTTAATTCCAACTGGTTGCGCACATATTTTACATCAACACGGACTTTAAAAAATTCAACAACATCGCGAAAAATGGATGACCTTGACGGACAAAGAAGCTTGGGGGGGGGGGGGGGGATCGGGATCGGAAGAACTTGGGAACTGCGTTGAAGTTTGCAGGTCTGGCTACGTCTACGACGCAATAAGACTATCTAATTTCTTTCTTATTTTAATTTTAAAATCCAACCTAATTTAAACAATTGCATTGGTCAAAAATAAGAAAACCTCTCATAGTTTCCTTCGTCGGTGAGGCTGGAGTTGATGCCGGCGGTCTTCGCCGAAACTTCCTTTCAATGTTGGCTTACTACGGCGCTCGAGTTTTTGCAAGACACGGAGAGCAAGTCGGGTTGGAAGTGCGTGACATCGAAGAAATCCATTTTACGCTTGGTTTGTTTCTTGGTAAGGTTTTAATTTTGATCACGAAAACTTAAAACAAGAAAGTCAAATTTTTCCTTAAATAGGAATTGCCATCATTCAAGAGGTAATTTGCCTCAAGTACATGGTGAAAGCTTTCAATGATTGTGGTGGAAAATCAAATAGATACCACCTTTTTATTAGAGGACTTGTTATGTCGGAATTAGATCAGGTAAAAATAAATAGAATAAGTTTTATTTCTTTGTATGGTTACCAAAAACAAAATTTCGTCTGCTGAAACAGATTTTGTCGGATCGTCAAGTCCAATCCGTTTTTCTACCGATTCCGGTAACTGTGGCGGTTAAACTTGCATCGTTGGACCGATCACTGGATTTTTCAGAAGTCTTTCAGAGCCCAGAGGGGCTAATGTTCGAGAACATTTCGTATAACTTTTTTGTTGATTTTCTTAACAACGTTGTGGACGGGAAGGTGACTGCACGAACCATGGAAAAATATCTCTTTCGGATATTTTTTGGTTTTACACCGAATCTTCTTATGTGCCGATTTCATGGGACGTTGGAAAGTATTAACTGCGCTACAAATTGAATGGAGCACGTAACCAATTCAGACCTTCAGCAAATACCTGCGTAAGGTGTGCGCAATTAACAATTCCAAATGTTGAGTGCTACAAGGATATGGAAGAAGTGTGGCTAGATGCTATTTTGAGCATTGATTCCGGATTTACGCGGGCCTAAAAAATTTCAGAAGGGAAAAAATGTCATCTTTTTCATTTAAGTAAGAATTGTCATGAACATGTATCTGTTTTTCAACCTGTAAAATATTTTAACAAAGAATTGCCTGCTTGCAGCCATTTTTGATGGGCGGTGCTTAATTTGTGATGAATTTCGCTCACCAAAATCACCCTTTTCGTATTTCGCCATAAGGCCCTAAGGGCGAAAGAGGGTTGTATTCAGCCGTAGGCAGTACGTTACACCGCGTAAGTACGTACGTACGCCGTAAGGCACAACCCTTTAAAAAAAAATTCCCAATAACTTTTTAAATTTTTTTTAAATTTTTTTTTCTCCTAATCACTTGGCACAACTCCTTTTAAAAATTGTTTTTCTCTCCTAATCACTGGGCACAATTTCAAAAAAAATTTCTTTCCAGACACTTGGCACAACCGTTTTAAAAAAAAATATTCCAACCACTTGTTTTAACTCCTCTAAATAAACTTTTTAACCAACCACTTGCACAGATCTTTTTAAAAAAACTTTTTTCTACCAATCACTTGACACAAAATTTTTTAATCACTTGGCACAACTCTTCAACAAAGAAAACTTTTTACCAACCACTTGGCACAAATATTTTCTTTATTTTAATTTTTTGTTAATCATTTGGAACAACTCTTCAATTTTCTTCTTCTCCAATAACTTGACACAAATTCTCCAATGAATTCTCTTTCAATCACTTGGCACAATTTTTTTAAAAATTTGTCTTCGAATCACTTCGTACAACTAAAAAAAAAATTATGTTTCTCCCCAACAATTGGCATAACTCTTCAAAAAATTCTTTTTCTCCCAACCACTTAGCACATTAAAAAGAAATTCGCTCTTCCAGTCACTTGACATAACTCTTCATTTCATTTCCTCCTCCAAATCACTTCATACAATTCTTTAAGAAAATCTCTTCCAATCAATTGGCACAACTTTTCAAAATAAAATTTTCCAACCACTTATCAAAGCTCTTGAATTTTAATAAATCACTTAGCACAACAGACACTTGACATAAATCTTCATTTCCCCCCCCCCCCCAATGACTTTGCACAAATTCTTTATCTCTGACAGTCACTTGGCACAACTCTCAAAAAAAAATGTTCACTTCACATAACTCTTCAAAAAAATCTTTTGATTCCCAATCACTTGGCGCAGATTTAAAAAAAAATAATAATATTTTTTTGTTCTCCCAGTCACTAGACATAACTCTTCTTTACATTTCTCCCCCTAATTACTTGGCACAATTCTTCAGAAAAAAATCTTTCCAATCATTTGGCACATATTCTTGAAATAATCTTTTTTCTCCTAATCTCCTTGCACATTAAAATATCATTCCTTTTCCCCAACCACTTGACCCAAGTCTTCAATTATTTTCTTTCGATCACTTGGCAAAACTCTAAAAAAAATGTTTTCTCCCAATCACTTGGAACAACGCATCAAAGATTTTTCTCCCCAATAACTTGGCACAAATGTTATTTTTAAATTCTTGTTTTCCCAATCACTTGATATAACTGGTTTAAAAAAAATTCTACTCCAATCACTTGGCACAATTGGTGAAGGTTTTTTTTAATCACTATGCACAACACCTATGCAAAAAAAATTTCCCTCCCCCAATAACTTTGGGCTCTTTAAAAAAAATTTTTCTCTCAATCACTTGGCATGTTCGTTTTTTTTTTGTCCCTCAAATTACTTAACATAACTCCTAAAAAAAACTCCCCTCCCCAAATCACTTAGCACAACTCTTCATATAATTTTTCTTATCAATTTAAAAGTTTTTTCCAATCACTTGATACCAAAAAAGTCCTTTTTCACTTAGCACAAACTTTTTTTCTCAATCACTTGACACTTACCTTCCCATATAAATCCTTCCAAAATCAGTTGGTACGAACTTGTTAAATAAACAAAATAAACATTCAACTTTTATTAGATATCATTAGCCCCATAAACCACTTATCTCCATCGTCACTCTTCCACATTTAAGCCACTACTCTTTAACCCTTACTTTTTTATTTTTATTAAAACCGACTATTGACATCTCCATTCACCACTTACTTACTTACACCCCCTTAAAATTAACACACAAGACACCTCTTTCTTCTTCTCTTTTCTTCGATTAAGCCACCCTAAAGCCCAATTTTTTTATTTTTATTCAACAACAAAAATCCCTTTTCCCAATACGAACACTCGGCATAAGCTCTTCAATCAACAAATTTTTTCCTAAAAATAAAAAAAAAATTTTGGTTTTTTCAGTCTCTTGAAATAACCCTTCATTAAACTTTTTCACCCAATCACTTGGAACGATTCTTTTAAAAAAAATTTCCAATTACTTGGCTCAACTCTTCATTTTTTTCTCTTCTCCAATCAATTGACACAAGTCTTTTTCCTCTTTCCATCACTCGGCAAAACTCTTAAACAAAACATAAATTTCTCCCACAATTCTTCTAAGATTTTTCTTACGAATCACTTGACACAAATTTTCTCTAATAATTCTTGTTTTCCTAATCACTTGACATAATCGTTCAAAACAAAAACACTTGGCACAAAATTGTTTCTATAAAAAAGAATTTCTTCCCTAATCACTCGACAGAAACCTTTCTAATAATAATTTTTCCTAGCTATAGCACCTGGCAAAAAAACTATTAAAAATCTTTTCATGACAAGTACTTGCCACAAAACTTCTATAAAAATTCTCCTTTTTTCTTTACAGGCATACACTTTTTACAAATTCTTCCGAATCCGTTTCTGACATATGCATCCGACACAAATAAGGAGGTTTTCTTAGCTGAACAAAATATTTTTAGAGACAAAATCTTTGCAAATAACCAACTATTCCCCTTTACAAAATTAACATTCATCTTTTATTAGCTATCATTAGTCCCATAAACCACTAACCTCCCTCTTCACTCTTCCACATTTCAGCCACTCTTAACTTTTATTCTTTCATTTAATTAAAACTGATCATTGACATCCCATCCACCACTTATTCACTTACACCCCTTTAGGATTATTACTTAACACGCCTCTCTCCCTCTTCTCTCTTCTTTGAGAAAGCCACAATAAACTCACTTTCTTATTATTTTTATCCAACTATAACCCTTTTTTTAATAATTTTTTTTCCATTACTTGACAATTATTTTCTTCTCAACCCCCTCTAAACTCAATTTTTTCAACTTAAACTATCCTTCCAAAAAAATAACTCTTCCAAACTGAAGTACCTTACACTAAAATCCCTTAGAAATTCTGTTCATAACAAGCATGTGCCACAAACCCCTTGAAAAAGTTTTTTTCAGACAAATACTAGGCATTAATTCTTTCATAATCCTTTTTATAAACAAAAAGGATTTTCTTCACCCCTATCACTTGACAAAATTCTTCAAACTATCTTTATAATCACCTGGCATAACCCTTCATCAGAAAAATTTTTTCCTCTCGATCACTTTACACAACTCTTCAAAAAAAATTCTGTTCCTCCCATTCACCTGACATACTTAAAAAAAATTTCCCAATCACCTGGCACGTTTAAAAAAAATAACTTTTTTTCTACCAATCACTGGGAGCTATTCTTAAAAAAATTTTGGCACAACCCTTCAAGGTTTTTTTCTCCCTCACCTGGAAAAAACCTTAAAAAAAAATTTTTTGACTTGGAACAACCCTCTAAAAATTTTGTTTTCCAAAAACTTGGCACAACTCTTAAAAAATATATTTTTCTCCTTTCACCTGGCAAAACTTTTTTTCTCCCTAATCACTTGAACTAATTCTTCATAAAATTTTCCTCCCATTTACTTAGCACTTTTTTTAAAAGAAAGTTTTTATTCCTTATCTCCTGACACGACAAAAAAAAAGTTTTTTGTTCCCAATCACTTGATACAACTTTTAATTTTCGTCCTTTCTTAATCACTTGGGACTTTAACAAAAATTTCATCGTTCTCCCAATCACTCGGCACTTCAAAAAAAGAATTCCTTCACTCCCACCTGGCACAACTCCAATAATCCAACTTCAATAATCTTTCTTTTCTTAATCACCTAACAAATTTTTTTTCACTTGGCACAATTCCTTTGAAAAATTTCTTTTCCAATCATTCGATTCTAACTTTCTTTCCCTTATTACTGGGCACAATTTTTCAAAAAATTTTCACTCTCCCATCACCTGGCACGACCCTCCAATAATTTTTTCTACCAATCACTTGGCACAAAATTTTTTAATAACCAATCATAATAATAACCAAATTTTTTTTCTCCCAATCATTTGGCACAATTCTCACAAACATTTCTTTTCCAATCACTTGGCAGAACTATTCAAATGTTTTTTAATCAATTCGCATAATTTGACACAGTTTAGTGACTCTTTTCTTTCATTAATTAAAACCGACTATCGACACCCCCATTCACCACTTATTCACTTACACCCCCTATCATTAACACATAACACGCCTCTTTCTTTCTTCTCTATTCTTCGACCAAGCCACCCTAAATCCTTTTTTTTGTTATTTTTATTCAATAAAAACCTAACCTAACCTTACCTTACCTAACCTAACCTAACGTAACCTAACCTAACCTAACCTAACCTAACCTAACCTAACCTAACCTGACCTAACCTGACCTAACCTTATTTTTAAGCATCTTTTTCCTATTTGATTACTCTATCTGAGTAACCACCCTTCCCTTATTTTGTATGTTAAATTTATGTATTTGAAAATCAACATGTTATACTCTTCACTGAGTAACCATCTTTTTCTTTTTTATGTCCAATCTATGTCTTTTAGTGTTTTTTAAGAAGAAATAATTTCTTTTTTTCTGTTCGCTCCTTAACATGAGCTTCCATGTTGATCTGGACTCACCATCACCACCATTCACCAGAATAACTTAAATTTATCTTTCATCATCCTAAAAAATCCGAAATCTTCATACTTCTGGACCCAATTTTTTCGCCGTACTTCATGGAATACTGAGTACCGGTTCCTCAATCATTTGATCAACTAGACATCGCCAATTACGGCCAACATATTTATAATCCATGTGCATCCTTCTACCTACATGAAGATGAATGCAGTAACTGGCTGACCTGGTCAACAGTCAAACTAAATCAGGAAGGAAACGAAATCCGGATGCTACAACTCAAAATCGATCCCGAACGAGATCAAGGATAACAAAGAAAACAAAACAGGAATTTTCGATCACATTCAACATGTACTTTGGGCCGAACAAACTTCAGTAATCAACTCACCAGCACTGGGATATCTTTCCAGGATGGAAATCTTGGTCAAGCAGACAATCAATTCACAACTACGCAATGTCCCTCAAATGGTCCTTAACGGAATCCGACAGGAACTACAAGAATACAGCAAACGACGCAAATCTCACTCACCGGAACGACGTCGCCACTCACCTGATAAAGGTCACTCTCCAGCATCACTTATTCATGAGATTCAACAGAACCCATTTTCCAATACTGTTATCAACCCACAACAATTTTATCCCCAATTAATGATGCCTCAACTTTTGTCTCAACGATAATTTCCGCAATATATTCCACCTATTCAATGGAACAACAAGGTTGGGCAAGGAAATCAACAGCCTCAAATTAACACTCTTCAACAACGTACGAACCCTTCAAAATGTTTTTTTTTATTTTTTTTTTTTATAATGCAATAAACCAAGAATTTTGTTCCTTTCAGTTCCTTTCAGTTCCTTATCGTAACTTTGCTACACCCATACATCTTACATACAAGCCAATGGTCTTCAAAACATCCGAGGAAATTAACAAATTGCTCCAAAATAAAATACTCATTAATCAATCCAAAAATCCGCTCACATACGAAGCTACGGAGGTACTCTACCTTGGTCTGAACTTTATTCTGTCAATCAAAAACGTGAAATCATTTCCAGAACCTATTTCTCGTCTTATTAAAGAAATCAACACAGCAATAATTATTTCCAAACCTTCTGGACACCCCCATCAAACAGGATGGCTATGTCATATTATTAAAAATGAATGGAAACCCGAAAATCAATTTTGGATGCTCGATGACAACGTGATTAAAACGTTGTCCGAACTCCGGAACACACCATTCCTACCATCCCCAATATCACACGAAAGAATACTTAAAGAAGCCAAAAATATCTCACCAAACCGACGTCCACGTGATGAAAGCAGACAAAGGTCGTAATAACGTAATTTGGAGTACCGAAGACTACGACAGAGAAGCCAACCAGCAACTTTCTGACGAATCGACCTATAAAGAATTGTCTCATGCTGACTTCACTTGTAAATTGAAATCTATCAAAAAAATGGTTTGTTATACCTCTGAAAATCTACTAGCTCTCCGCCTAATCACCCCAACTGAAGATGAAGCCATTTGTGGTCGCCCCCCTACTGGATCTATGATTTATTTCCCACCTAAAATACTTAAAAAATAGAATCCGCCAGCCAAACATTCCCTGGTAGACCAATCGTGGCTACTTTCACATCACTGACATATCTTTTAGACAAATACATAACTGAACTAACTAGCCACCTCCTCAAACTTATTCCTGGATCACTTGTGGACACCATCAACTTTTCTCACCGGCTCCCAACATGACCTTTACCACCCAGCTCATATAAATCGTAACCACTGATGTAACCAGCCTCTACCCGAATATTCAACGGGAAGCTGGTATCGAATCTTCCACCAAATTCTACAAAGAAAACATGCATCATCTACAAACAATCTCCTTAACTAAGCATTAAAAAAAAACCCACCACCTCATAGACTTTTTTCCGAAAAACTCACACTGGTTCTCACAAATTCCATGATCAGCTTTAAAAATAAGCGTTTTTTTCCACCAAATAAAGGGCACTGCCATGGATTGTTGCATCTCAGTTTATTTTGCCAATTGCTACATGTACTACACCACCCACAGGATCATTCACAATCCACCTGAAAACTTATTTCTATTTCTCCGTTTTATTGATGACCTTTCTTTATCATCAACAAACCATTTGCTTTACATGATATCATACGTGCGATCACAAACAATCATATCATTTACGAGATCACGCCTCCATCTAAAACACAAATTTCTTGGATACCACAGTCTTAGTTTCTCGAAAAAATGTTATCATCCTGGAACCATTCTTTTTTGTGTTTGTGTCGGATAGTTATTTCCCCCGGTGTAAGCATCTTTTCCTGTGGTGGAGAAACAACACGCGTATAATGCAAATATAATAATAAAAAGTAAAAAGGGGGAAGAAGAAGAATATACGCGAGTCGTCGAGTCAATCTTATTTCTGGGAAAAGGGCGGCGTTTGCCAAATGTTAAAAGGAAGGATGTTGGCGAGCAGAGAAAGAAAAAAAAGGGGGAAGCAGCTAAAGACTTTAGGGACTTTTGCGCTTCTCCATTCCATTGGGATAATACATGGGTTGAATGGGGAAAAAGGAAAAAAAAAAGAAAAAGAAATTCAGCTGGGCTACTATACTACGGCATAAATCGTTACTTAAATGGTCCAAACGGTGGGCGGAATGTTGCCATGTTGTGTGTGTGTGTGTGTGTGTCTCCCCGATGGATCGCTTCGGATGGATGTGGGCGGCTGGTGAGTCACCCCGACCGATTTGCACTCTGCACATTCATGTATAATCTCCTCTCTCTCTCTCTCTCTCTCTGTGTGTTTTTATCATTTCCATTTGGGTTTCATCATCTTCTTCTTCCACATGTTCCAGCTGGAAATGGCAACAAACCGAGAGAGGCTCCTCCCCATTTTCGCTGGGATATTGATGGAAATCCATTTGATCGGGTTTCTCTTTGATTATTTTTCTTTTTCCCGGAATATGTCTGTTAGATCGATCTTCGGGTCTGTTTTTGTGGGACTCGTTTTCATTTTGGGTGTTGTCGATGGATGACCGAAAATCCGCTTTTTTTTTTCTAGCCATTTAAATCTCATTAAATTCTCCCAAGAGAAAAAAAGTAATCTAAAATATACTTTCAACGTAGGGTTTTTCGTCTCTATTTATTGGGCGGATTTTCCAGAAATTCAAAGATGGAAACCATCTGTTTCTTTTTCTTTTTCTTTTAAATGTCCCCGCCCAAAAGTTATTTCAAAACTTATCCGATTAGAATTTCGTCGTAGCAGTTAGAAATCTTGATGTTGTTCCTAATTTATTTTTTTTTTCTTCTCTCTACTTTAAACCACACACGACGTCGCTTTTTCAGACGGGATTAATTAAACGAGCTTCCCACTGTTTTCTTCTTTCTTGTTGTCCGGGGTCGCTTTTTTCTGATATAAAAATAATAAAAGATTAAAAGAAATGAAGAAGGGAGAGAGATGCCTTGTTGTATGTATGTATGTGTGTGTGTGAGAGAGCTCTGCAAATCGTTTGATCCCTGCACGACTGAATTCGGAATGATCGGATTTGGTTCAAACGACCAAAAAGTCTTTTGCTTTCGACGACGCCACTCGACGTCGTCGGCGACGGGAAATCACTGCGCACAGCAGGAGAATGGGACGGGGATGGGTAATGCGGTTACGTATTTTTAGAAATGCTTGCGAGTGTGTGTGTCACTTGTTGATGTTTGACAATGTTTTCTTTTCATCTATTTTGCCTTCGATTTATTCCCAATTTCTTTTCTTATTTCTCGTTCATTTTCTGATTTATTTTTCAACCCGAAGTCAGAAAACTCGTTCGTTAAGGGTGTGTGTGGATTCTTGATAGCTCTTACGTCATTCCTCATGGATAAACGAAAAAGGTATCCTGTGAAGAAAATTCTTGACGTTGGGTAAGTTTGTTTTAATTTTTGTAATTATTTAGATAATGTAATTCTTTTTTTTATGTTTTAGAATGTGTCCTATCGGGAATACCTGGTATAAAGTTCAATGGGAGGGTTACAAAAGAGCAACCTGGGTCTACGAAGTTGATTGTGATGGATGTCCAGATCTCATCAAAGAATTTTTGGAAGGGTAAGTTGCTTTGGAATAATGTAGAAATTTGTTATTTTAATTCATAGTTTAATTTTACAGGCATGATGGTGAACCCGTTCATTCATTTCATTCATTCATTTCATATTCCAAGGATACGGCATCTGGTGCCTATTTGCACCCTGCATCCACCCACCCCCATCATACTATAAAAGCTACTCCCTACTCCCAGTTGCTACGAATACTTCGGATCTCTTCTAATAAATTCATATTTGACGACATGCCCGGTCAATGATCAAAAATTTCCAAACTATGGGATACAACAAAAAACTCCTCGATAAAACATTCTTAAACATCCTTAAACTCCATAACCATTCCCTGACCAAGAAAACAAACAAATCAGAGACAGCCAGGGCCTTCAAATTTATAACCAAATTCAATAGAATCATCCACCATTCGAAATTTAAAAAAAAAAAAAAAAAAAAAAAAACACTTAACAAAAAAAAATTCTGACATTCTCTCACACTAAAGTAACACGGATTCCCTTAAAAATCAATCAATCACAAATTTATTTGTCTCCAAACCCACTGGTCCACAGCAATGAAAAGAACCTCTCATCTTTTTTCTCTCTTTCCACCAAAGTTGGCCATAAACTAGACTGATTTTGAGAAAGTTTTTTCTCTTCCAGGCTTCACTTACTACAATCCCAATCCATAGATCTTATGGTATAACAATTGTTATCCGCACGAATTTTAGTTCTCGAGAATCTCTGGATACTCCTTACGATTCATGTATAAAAAATTGTCAAAATTATCAGGAAAAGACGACTGCATTACCATTTCTGATCATTATCCTGAATATCGTCTTCTAGCCCATCCACTAACGTATGGACTCTATGCCTGGCTTTCTGACGTCCTATCCCCAATTTATTAAAGAACCAAAACAAAAACATTTTTTTAGGCCCTTCCCCTTCAAAGCACCGGTCATCATCAATTGCCACTCGACTAATCTGCTACGTATCCAGAATGACGGAACGGAAAACGCTCAAAATATCTGGCTCAAAATCATAGCCATAAAGAATGAAGACGACAACGGACATCTTGATATCAGTTTTTATGGTTTGACCCACGTCAACAATATCGCTGTACTCCCAACCACTGCTGCACTCGCCTATAGCTCTGGGAACACATGCGACATCACGATCCCCATCGTCAGGCTCCCTAACACAACAAAATTTAGTTTTAATTACATCCCAACCATAACAAATACAAACGACGAACGGATTGAACTCATGCGTTTCTGTTCGGCACATTCCAACATCACATGGACCCACTTGCAAGGATTCGGCGCCGTCAATATATATTTTCTTCAATTTTTTCCTCATACATTTGTTACGCACCAGCAAATCAGGCCAATCTTACCCCCATGCATCACCTTAATTTTCCTCCCACTGGACACTCTTGAAGAAAGAGTCCAACTGGAAGTACTAGCTGCCAGCAGACATCTTTGGGATCCACTGCGGATCCGACCCCTCAACTGAACTAGCTTTTTTCACTAATCGATTACTTAACATAACTAGCTTTTTCACTTATCGATTACTTGTCAGTAGAGTTACTTAACTAATATTTACTTAATTGGGTTTTTGTAACTCATTCATTACTTATTAGTAGTTACTAAACTTATAAAACTAAAAACTATAAATTTTTACATTTATTAATTTTATAAGATTGTATTTCTGCAGTGCCATCTATTGAACATTTTTAATGCTAAAAAACAAAGCCCCTCCCTCTTTTCCAGATATTGCATTTGGCAGTTGGTGTTTGACTGTCGGCACAGTAAGTTGTCAGTTTCGTCCGGTCTCTTGGTTATTTCTGGATTTTATTGTGTCTATTATTTTGGAACACTCATAAATGTTGTTTTCAATCTCTTCGAATATCTTGTTTGCATCACTTGCTTTTTTAATGACATCAAGTAACACGACCATCTCCAGCTAGAATTTAAATTTTAGTTATTAGTATTTTAACGTTATTGTTGCAGACGGCCCCGTCTGTCTCCTTACTCCATCTATGAACCCCTTTCTGTACTGTATGGGTGCCCTGAGGGCCCTTGTGATTGTCATTGTGACCGCCAGTGGGCGCGACTGTCATGTGACGGCCGGCACACGAAAGAGCAGTCAGTAGATCTCGTGTAGTAGTTGAGACGAGTGCGTCTCTGTAAGACTTACTGTCGTAAGCAAGTTGAGAGAGAGCTTTGGCTTAAACACCTGGCTCACTCGCGGTATCGTGTTTCGTGTAAGTAGAATATACTCGTGTAAGCACCCCTATTTTGTGTGTCGCGTGTTTCCTTATTCGAGTAGATTGCAACATTTGGTGTCAGAAGTCGGGCACGGGCCACCGAACAGTTCTCTTTTTTTTGTTGGTAAAATTTTGTTGCTTTTCTTTTTTTTGAGAACTGCCCGTGCAATATCCAAGTCATTTTCTTTTTTTTTTGGTAACGCCCCCTCGTCTCTTTCATTGATTTAGTTCATGGTTTTTGTGTCTTGTGTATGACACGAGAATTTTTTTTAGTAATCGATTATTAGTTGAATCAGTTTTTTTTTGTCACGTCATCAGCCCCCCCCCCCTTTTCAATTTTTTTTTTCTCGTGTTGAAAACGCCCCCACCCACCCTCCATAACATTTCGCGCGTAAAACCACGTGGCCCGTCGAGGCATTGAAACAATTCTTTTTCTTTTTTTTGGCTTATGGAATCTGCGAGATAGTCGCCATTTTCTTTTTTTGTTCTTCGTGTGAATGGGCTTTTGGCTCATGGTAGTAGATAATTATTAGTACTTTACGTTTTTTTCCTCGTGTGTTCGACCACGTCGTTGTGTGTCGTTAATATCACCTAAATTTGATTGAAGTTTATTTATTAATATTTTTTGTTTTGCGTTCCGTAAGTCGGTCATATTGATAGTTTTTTTTTGGTTGTTTGAATTATATGCCGCCTAAACGTGGAGAATCTACAGTGCCATTTCAGATTAGAACGCGGTCAAACACCCAAACCGCAGTCACACCAGTGACACGTGCAAGAGTAGTAGAGCCAACCACACTCGTACCGTCACCATCCTTGCGTGGTGGCTCAAGTAGGCTAACATTTAATTTACCAGTTCCGGCAACTGCAGTTGCAAGGGTAGCAGACATGGCGGTACCACAAAATCTAATAGATGCGTTGACGAATCTTGCGACAGCAATGGCCGCAGATCGAACGGCTGCCCAAAATCAATCGACGGCGCTTTTGAATGCGTTAGACCAGCAGCGTCTTCAATCGGTGGATTTGGTACAACAACTCGCAGACAACGCCGCGGCTGCCCCAGCAGCAGCAACACCTCGTGTAGCAGCTGCAGCCGTCGAATCTATCCCGTGTTTTGAAGGTAAATTAAGGGATTTCCCGCAAGATTTTGTAGATTTTGTAGACAGAGTTGCCGTGGCCGAAGATTGGACAGACGCACAGCGTATCCAGGTAGCATCAAGGCGACTGTTGAAGACAGCATTGGATTGGCATATTCACATCGGCCATACGCATGCAACCTGGGCTGCCTGGTCTGGAGCGTTCATCACGAATTTTTCACCACGTTTACACGTAGGTGAATGGCTCAGGTTGGTAGAGGAAAGACGACAGAAAATCGATGAATCAGGTATTGAGTACGCTTTAGATAAGCATAAATTGTTACGTGTTGCCCCTATCCCCCTTAACGATGAAAAGATGGTAGCTTTTCTTATAGATGGCCTGGCAAGTTGGCAACATGTGGCCGCCATGACAGCGAACCGTCCAGCCAACGTCGCGGAATTTATCCAGCGGATTCGTGCTTTGGAGACCCTTGGTGTAGCATCACGTGTCTTCCCCCCACCAGTAGCGCCACCAGTAGCTCCACCAGCAGCTCCGACAACAACCCCACCAGTGGCGCCACCTAGCGCTCCTGATTTGAACGCCACTCTAGCAACATTTGGCAATCAGCTGGTTAACCAACTGACTGCACAGCTCAACAAGATGACGATTGGGAGTCGTGGCACCGGTGGCGGAGGAGGCGGAGGTGATCGTGGTGGAAGAAGCGGAGGTGATCGCGGAGGAGGAGGATGGATTGACCCAAGTAAGCGGAAATGTTACAGCTGCGACGCGATTGGACACATGGCCCGTCACTGCCCAACAAAGTCGGGAAAAGGACCAACCGGAAGTTAGGAGCAAGGCCTATGCTCACCGGTTATGCACACCTTCCTTGTCGTCCCCAGCTTCCACTGGTTAAGGTATTCATAGAAAGTATTGGTGAAGTAACTGGCCTGGTTGATACAGGCGCTAGTATGTCTGCTATAAGACTTAGTGTAGTAAAAAATGTTTTGGATCCTAAGCGTGGAAAATCTTTTTTGAATCTAACTGGGGTGGATGATAAAAAAGTTATGGTAGATTCTTTTTGTTCTTTAAAAGTAAAATGGGAAAATAAAGTGGTTGAGTTAAATGAAGTAGCCGTAGTTAAAAATTGTCCATTTGCATTGATTCTTGGTGTAGATTGGATTGTGAAAAGTAAATTGAATTTGATTGTAGAAGATGGTAAAATTGTGTTAAAATCTCAGGATTCAAACCAACCAAAAGTTAAGAAAGTTCGTTTTGCTGGAATCGAAGAGCAAAATATTTGTAGTGAAGAGGATGATGAGAACGATTTTTTTGTGTCTGACGAGCTGATTGATTCTTTAGAGGCAGAAAATAAAACAAAGAGGTGCCCTCGTGTGATAGGCACAGAAGTAAAAGTTGTGGAATCAGCTGTTATACCAGCAGAGTCTCTTTGTTTTGTAAAAGCTAAAATTTCTAAGAAGTTCACTGGTAATGTTATCGTCAGGCCAAATATGTGTGCTCATCCTGGAATGGAATGGATTATTCCATCCTGTGTATTAAAAGTGTCAGCGGGAAAACTTAAAATCCCCGTATTAAATATGAAAATGTCATCTCTTGTGTTACGTCGTAAAGATTTTATAGCGTATGTAGATACAGATTTCGATAGCAACATGGTCGTCGTCGGACAAGAAGAACAGCCAGAAAATCCCGTCTGCTCCTTCGTCGAAAATGCTGGTGAATCCGATGAGAAGCTGAAGACCCTGATGGACGCCCGCGTAGGCGAAAATTTGTCGGAAGAAGAGAGGAGTGCCGTTTTCGAGCTCTTGAGCAAATATCTTCGGTGTTTCCCCTCATCAGATGGCGAACTTGGATTTACAAACATGGCGGAGCATTTCATCGACACTGGCGACGCTCAACCAATCAGCTGCGTCCCGTATCACGTGTCAGCTATGGAACGAAGGATCATAATCGAAAAAGTCGCCGAAATGCTGAAACAAGGTATCATTCGTCCGTCATTTAGTCCGTGGGCAGCACCGGTAGTGCTGGTTAAAAAGAAATCGGGTGACTTTAGGTTCTGCATCGACTTTAGACGTTTAAACGCGGTGACGAAAAGAGACGTGTACCCTTTACCCCGATTGGATGACGTTTTTGATCGTCTTGCTGGTGCGAAATATTTTTCGAGTTTAGACTTAATGAGTGGCTATTGGCAGGTGCCCGTTGCCTCCGCTGATACGTGTAAAACAGCGTTTGTCACTCCAGATGGATTGTATGAGTTTGTTCGTTTGCCGTTTGGACTGAATAATGCACCGTCCACTTTTCAACGTCTGATGGATCGAGTGTTAGCTCGACTGAAATAGCAAATGTGTCTTGTTTATTTAGACGATGTGTTAGTTTTTGGAAGAACGTTCGACGAACATCAGAAAAGACTTGAGTGTGTGCTAATGGCTTTGGTGGAAGCCGGATTAACTTTAAACGTGTCTAAATGTATTTTTGCGACCAACAGAATTTTTCATTTAGGTCACACCATCGACGAGTACGGAATCCGGCCAGACTCTGAAAAAATTAGTGCTTTAGTTAACTTTAAAATTAATAACGTTAAAACGTTGAGAGCCTTTTTAGGCCTCGCATCTTTTTATCGTCGTTTCGTTCCAGATTTCGCTACAATAGCACATCCGCTTCACAAGCTCCTGAAAAAGAATTCCGTATGGAGCTGGACGGAAGCCCAAGAGTCGGCAAAAGCTGCGTTGATTAATCGCCTGGTGTCATCCCCTGTGCTGGCGCACTTTGACCAAAACATCGATGTAGTTGTACAAACAGACGCCAGCCTGGTGGGCCTTGGGGCCGTCCTAATGCAAGATGCCGGTGATGGACCACGTCCAGTCGCGTTCATCAGCCGAAAACTTACAGACGCGGAAAGCAAGTATCATGCTAATGAGCTAGAGTGTTTGGCAATTGTTTGGGCATTGAAAAAATTACGTTCGTATGTGTATGGTAAACGATTTTCTGTCTGTACAGATAGCTCAGCAGTTCGATGGCTATGGTCTAAAAAAGAGGTTACTGGCAAGTTCGCCAGATGGATTTTGGCTTTGCAAGAGTACGATTTTGAAATTCGCCACATAAAAGGAGTTAATAATTTGGTGGCTGATGCCCTATCGCGAAACCCTGATGAATCCTGTATTGGAACCAGTGGCTCCGCGATCGGACATGTAGTTTGTGTACTTGACAGTAGATGGCCTGCGGGCATGAATAATACAGAATTGGCATTCCAACAGCAGCTGGATAGCCAATTGCGTCCCATTATCACCTGTCTTAATTCAAAAGTACCGGGTAAAATTGCAGAACAGTTTAAAATTCACGGGAAAATTTTGTATAGGAAAAATCCCACCCAAGGGCGTAAATTTTTGCTTTGTGTCCCGTCAATTTTAAGAAGAAAGATAATAGAGTTTTCTCATGATGACCCCTCCTCTAGCCATATGGGAATAGACAAAACAATTGCAAGAGTGTCTGAACGTTATTGGTGGCCGAAGTTTAGGTCAAGTGTCCGTAAATATGTTATGTCTTGTAACTATTGCCAGTTTCATAAATGTATCCCCGGATTACCCGCTGGTCAACTCCAGCCCATACCACCGCCAGATCGACCATTTCACACCGTCGGCATGGATCATCTCGGGCCATTTAAGGCAACATCGGAAGGCAAGAAACACATTATTATGGCTATCGACTACCTAACGAAGTATGTAGAAGCAGCCGCAGTGGCCGACACGTCAACAGCATTGGTTGCGGATTTTGTGAGAGACCAGATCAACTTTCGCCATGGTGGAACAACGCGAATGATCAGTGATCAAGGAACTGCCTTTTCCTCCCACCTGATGGAAGAGAAAGTCAACGAGTGGAAGACCCAGCACGTTTTTGCAACCGCAGAGCATCCGCAAACATCTGGACTCGTGGAGCGAGTCAACCGGACGATGACCCTTGCGCTAGCTGCCTATGTCAATACTGACCATGATGACTGGGATCGCCATTTGCCAGCTGCAATCTTCGCCATTAACACGGCAAGGCAAAGTACAACCGAGATATCGCCGTTCCAGTTGGTGTACGGCCGCTTGCCCTTCACTGCCCTAGAGAACGAGTTTCCGTGGCCAGAAGAACGACCAGAATCATTCGACGTCTTTCTGTCTCGAGTCAAGGAGCTGAGAGACGCGGCCCGATTGAAGATAGTGAAAAAACAAGAGAAAGTGAAGCGCCTGGTGGATCTTAGACGCAGAGTAGTGAAAGATCTCTGCCCTGGAGAGTTGGTGCTCGTTCGTAGAAAGTTGAAGAAGAAAGGCAAAACTAAGAAGTTATTACCAAAGTACGTTGGTCCTTATCAAGTCGTTAAAAAGGTGTGCCCGACTACATATTTGGTTGAAGACCTGCCGGCCCGGCGAAAAAAGAAGAAGTTTCGTCGTTTTAACGCGCATGTCGTCCAAATACGTAAATTCCACCCGAGAGAAGATCCTGAATGGGACGATTGGCCAGACGAACCGGATGATCGGATGCCGGACGAGCAAGATGACAGCTTTGTCCAGCAAACAGCTGAAGAAGATAATGCTGTGACACCATCCCCCGCTAGTTCAACAATCGATCCGCCGAATGAAGTCGTGGCGCCACCTCCTCCAACGACAACGAGAGCCGGAAGAAAAGTAGTTCGTCCGGGCTGGATGAAGAATTTCGTTGCATAATTCATGTATATCTCCCTCCTCCCCTTGTCAACGACTATTTTTCGCTAGTTTGTGTTGAGTACGTTTTGTCCAGTTTACTTTCTTTATCTTTTATCCCGTCCCATCTTAAGTTTTTTTGGGTTGGATAGAATCAGGGAAAGGAAAGGATTAGTTTAAGTCCCCTCTTATTTATTTTTTTTTTGTTTTGTTTGTTGTCTCAAGTGTAGTTTCGATTTGACAAAGTTGCAAAGTTTGCGCTTGTCATGCTAAGTTTTATTGTTTTGTTGATTGTTTGTTTCCCTTGTATATATTTGCCAAATCGAGTCAGGAAGGGCCGAATGTTGCAGACGGCCCCGTCTGTCTCCTTACTCCATCTATGAACCCCTTTCTGTACTGTATGGGTGCCCTGAGGGCCCTTGTGATTGTCATTGTGACCGCCAGTGGGCGCGACTGTCATGTGACGGCCGGCACACGAAAGAGCAGTCAGTAGATCTCGTGTAGTAGTTGAGACGAGTGCGTCTCTGTAAGACTTACTGTCGTAAGCAAGTTGAGAGAGAGCTTTGGCTTAAACACCTGGCTCACTCGCGGTATCGTGTTTCGTGTAAGTAGAATATACTCGTGTAAGCACCCCTATTTTGTGTGTCGCGTGTTTCCTTATTCGAGTAGATTGCAACATTATTCTTAGTTAATAGTACTTACATTGTGTGCTAATTGTATCTGTTGGGCCCATTTTGCATAATCATTTGTTATTTTCTTGCCAAAAGCAGCTTGTTTTAAAATGTAATGTAATTTCTCATCGTCATGAATAAACTTTGATTCATTGTTCCACATTTCAATTGCATTTTTTACTTTAAAGATAATTTTTTCAGGTTGTTACAATTCAATTCTTGGTTTTTTTTCAAAACACTTGATGGTTTGAACAGAACTCATTTTCGATGTTTAACAACAGTTAATTAAAATTTATTCAGTCAAAAGCTTTGACATCGATTATTTTCAAGATTTCTTTTATTTTCAAGATTCATGATAAAATTAGAAGAGTCTACGAATTTAGAGATCCCCGTTTTCAACTATGGACGCAAGTTGCAAAGGAAAGCGATAGTGACAGAGAAGAGGAAGCCATGTGAGGATGCTATTGTTTAACGATGATTGCTGAATTCTTGGCAAATACTTTTCTTAATTTCCTTCCTCAGATCATACGGAGAGTAGTTAGGCCAATTTATTTTGAAAATATCGTCTCACGCCTTCATTACAGTGCCTATTCCTTTGTGTTTACTACTTTAGTATTTATTCTTGAATTGTAGGAAACTACTATTTTTTTATAACTTACTGATAAGTTTGATTTTTTGTTTTTAAGGAATTACTTTTCTGTGTGATGAAGGCATAGAAGATGACATTTTGTGGTTTCGCAGAAAATTGGGATCCCACAAAGTCTTCATCAATTCTCTGACATATTTGGGTAAGCCATAGGACGTTCTTTCATTGTATGGTGTATTGGTGTTTTTTCTTAGGTAGACCTTCCGTTTAAGAATTTCTTCATCTACATTCATACATTCATCTAAATCTACGTTGTAGTTTGTTGAGTTCATTGCGATGAAATGATAAATGCTTTTGAACCTAAATCCAAATAAAAACAACAAATTTATAGAGGAAAAACTTATTGATAAGTTTTAAGTTACTTACACACAATTCACAGCTGCAAATTTTGTTTTTTTATAGGGTTATCTAACACACTGGTTTTATCAACAACGGGGTTGATTGTTCTTAACTTTTTTCCCTAATAGTGTATCCAATATTAGTCTTATTCTTTCGACTAAACTTATTCAAAACTTACTTTGTTCCCAGTTCCTGCTGAAAGAACTGGGAACAGAGTCACTATTAAGATCATTATCTGCTGCCAGGCTGGTTTCCCTTAATCTATTACCCTTTATAATGAGAGTAAATTACAAATATTCTTACTAGTAAAATTATGTTTGCTTACTTTTTTTATTATGTCTTTTTTTAGGAAGCTGAGAATCAGACTCATCATTCCATTTGGGATCATTCTTTGCTGCCGGGGTGATTTTTCTTAATCTCTTACCCTTTATTTTGTGTGTAAGTTTCACATATTGTTACTAGTTAAATAATGTACATTTACTTACTTTTTTCTCAGTGTATTTTTTAGGAACCTGAGTATCAGAACTATCGCTCCATAAGGATTTAAAGTGTGATATTCCAGGAGCATTTCATCATCAGAGGCTCACAGCGCATCTCATCATACTCTGGATTATACTCATATGGTGGAGAACCATGGTTAATTTTCTCAGATGCAGAAGAATCAGTGTCTGAAGACACATATTGTGTTGGTATTTCCTTTTTGTGTTTTTCTAGCTGTACTCTGATATTACTCTGACTCATTCAGACGTCATTCACGACTTGTTCACCTTGTGCCTTCACATTCTTTGAAAAAAAAATCATTCATTTACGTATCTGAGTAACTTTATCATTCGACTTTACCATATTTACCTTTGTTTATCATTTAATTCAGCATTAGTTTTTTTCAAGGACATCTATATTCATTTTGGACTCCCTCAAGTCATTCACGAGTTCTTCATCTCTTTCCTTTATATTCTTTGAAAAGAAATTCATTCATTTATGTGAGTAAGTTTTTGAATATACTTAACTATATTTACCACCAGTAGATAATTTAAATCTTCATTCGTTTTTTCAAGGTCAGCTACCTTCATTTTGAACTCCCTCAAGTTATTCACGACTTGTCACCTCTTTTCTTCATATTCTTTGAAAAAGAATTCATTCATGTACGTGAGTAAGTTTTTGAATAGACTTAATTATATCTACCTCCAGTTGATCATTTAATTGTGCATTAGCTTTTTTTTCAAGGTCAGCTACCTTTATTTAGGATTCTTTCAGGTTGTTCACGATTTTTTTACCTTTTTCCTTCAAATTCTTTTTAAAAAATTGGTTTAAGTTTACTAATTAACCTAATCATTGTTACCTCATATTTGATTTTAGATTGATAGTAAGATCCCCAATCTTACTATCCCTCAACTGTAATAAAGCATTCAAGTTTACAATAGTCATTTCCAGGTTGACTATCTTCGTCGTTGCATCATTTAGATTCTTCGAAGTATCTTCACTTACTTTCTACAAGGTTAATAATTTGTATAATTATAATTCACTAATTTTTAGTGTTTTATACCTCTGATTTAGCTGCCGTATTGAGATTCATAGTTAGTTCTTCGATATTACCATCCTTTAATTGCAAGATGGAGTTCAAATATATGATATTTTTCTCTTGGTTTGCTATTTTAGTCTTGGCATCATTAGGATCTTTAAATCATCTTCGTGCATTTTCTTTGAGATAAATCGTTCTTTAATTGTTAATTCATGAATTTAACGAGATTATTAACATTTTAATTCAAATTCAGATTTTAGATCTGCTAATTGAAATGAACATGTTACTTCTGTCGCTGGTGGTAGACTTGAGGCCAGTTCAGCGTGAGATGAATTTGATCTTGTCACTCTTTTTCCGTTATCCATTTAACCAAACTATTTTAACCTTCACTTTAAAATCAAAGACACTTTGACTTATTAAACTATCCTTTGAGACCAAAATTGAAAAGAATTAGAGATAGACGATCTTTGACTCCTACAGTTGTAAAGAATCGGCTAGAGACGTAGCAGAAAACAAGGTCATTAACTGACAAAAGTCATAGACCCCTGTTGCCCTCGATTCATCGAGGTCAACCTAACGGTTTTAGGCCGGAAAAGTCTCCTTATTTGAAAAAACCCAAGCTTGACCTACAAGCGAGGTTGACTAAAATACCACGGCGCCCCCCCCCCCACAACTGACAGATGAGAAAGGCATTAAATAGAAGAGTAAAGAGGAGACGTGTCCAGTAGACTTTGAGCGATGATTGAAGTGGAAGCTATAGTGAACAGTGGAGAGACCGAGCGACTAAAGACCAAGGTAAAATAACCTGTCCTTTTCCAAATGAAAATTATGAACAAAAAGTATTCAAAAGAAAAAATACACTTATTTCTAAAAATAAAATTAATCATCATAAATATTAAAAAATTTTGGGAGAAATTAGCAGAACATGCACAAAGTTAATGAAAATAAAGTTCACGAAGAAAAAATAAAGTAAAACCTTTTTATCGATCACTAGTAGATTTCTAAACCATAAAATAGAACTTGTGTGGTGTTTGAAAATCTAGAAACGGAAATGGAATTTTAAAATGGAATTAATCACCACAACCACTCTTGTGACCCATCCTATTTAGTCTTGTAATTTTAATTGGATTTCACATCAAGATCGTTACTTCCACTTCCATTCATGTATTGTGGAAAAGACAATGAAGATTATTTTGTATTTGAATATGATTTAATGGCGTTTCATTTTTTTTTGTTACAGGGGTCCTTTTTTTGTAAAAGGGCAGTAGATCTCGGAAACCGAGTGAGGCCCAGTGTATTAACGTGAGTATTAGATTTGCGGATGAAAGTTAGTCATTGGTATAAAATTGATACAGAGACATTAAAAAAATATTTACAGATGATGGGGAAACTTGGCCATGTTGACTGAGCTGGTTCAGGCAGATGACCTAGAGAACCTAAGCACGGTTTGGTGGTTGCACCTGGCCGGCATGGTTGAACCTTCTAGATCATCAGCCGATGATCTCCGGTAAAGCTGCGACCATGCTCAGGGACTAGGGTGCAGTCCCCAGCTCAGTCCATATTAGCTAAAAGGGGAAGGGAACAGAATTCGAAAGAGACGATTGTTCAAGGAGAGTGGCGAAACGGACTTTTCCTCTCAACGACTACAGCTCTGGTCTGTATTCGCGAGTAGGGGTGTGGCGCGTCAATTTACAACTCTGGCCCATGACTGACCGGTCTCTGAGACCGCCGACAGAGCGTCGCGATTTGGTGCTTTGTACTCTAGTGGTGGAGTTATCTAGTGGCGGGGGGGGGGGGGGGAATTTAAGATAATTGGTTCTTTTAAGAAAAATGACTAGTGTGTTTCAAAGGAGCGCATGTTTAGGAAAGTCGGACAGAGGTGGGGGCCAAGGTATTTTCAGGTCTTCAGCAGCAATTATGAGAGGACGTCTTTAGAAAGCGTGGACAGGGCAGAAGAGAATATAGTGGGACACTGATTCGACAGGGGAGCCGCAACTGCAAGCCGGAGAAGACAAAAAACCAAAGCGGTGTTGGTGCTGATTGAGAAGGCAGTGCCCTGTGATCACTTGTGTGGTAAGCGCATTTGAATTGAGTTTGAGCAGGGTGTAGGAAGAGTGAACGTTTGGGAAAAATTCACGAGTTGACAAGCCCGTTTTGGAGTTAGCCCATTCCCTGTTCCAGTTGGCCACCAGGTGGGATTTTATCAGACCTTTCGGATGCAGTGGAGATTTTTTAGAGAAGTCAGACATATTGGTTCATGACTGAGACCAAAAGCGAGCCAGCAGGATGGCTGGTGATGCTGGGTTGGCGGCAAGAAAAAAGTAGATCTTGGAGCCCATTGTGGCGATTCTAGCAAAGTTGTCAAGTTCGGCTTCAGTGATTTTTGAGCCAGGGGCATACATGAAGAAACGATCCGTTCGGTGGATTTCAAAACAACTAAAAAGCGAAGTAGTTCGTTCGACTATTTCCAGGGTCTTTGAGATTGAGAAGCAGGATATCTGCCAATGAGAGTTCTTGGAGGAGAGAGAAGAGCTGAAGATTTCTCTTATGCCAGAGTGGTCGAGGGTGACAATCCCAAAACCAGCGGAATTATTGTTGTGGTGGGCTTGCACGAAAAGTTTCAGAGTTCCTGGGCAGCAGGGATCCAGTGATAACAGGGTTGGAGGAAGGATTGTGACTCGAGATGATAAGATCCAGGGGTGATGTAGGGCTAGTCGGGCACGAGAGACAGGTTCAATTTTGTGTGAAGGGTTGAGAAAAGGAAGTAATGAGGCTATGGTTGCGCGTGATGACGGAGCGAATGAGAGATCGTTTGGACTAGATAGGAGGCGATGAGCAGCAATCTCTATTACGCGAAGATCCAGCGGGAGGAGGTTAGAGATGAGAATAATTGAGTCGGTGGGAGCGGTTTTGAAAGCACAGGAAATCATGCGTGCGACTGAGCGATGGAGTGATCGGAGTTTTTTTTGTCCAGCTTTCTTCTTGACGATGGAAATCCAAACAGAGCAGCCGTATGTGACTATAGGTTCAACAACGGAAGAGTATAAGAAGCGCAGCCGACTAGGATCCTTCCCAAAGTACTGACGCACGCATCCATTGATTGCTAAGAGAGCACGTCTGGCCGACACACATTTAGTGTCCAGGTGGCCACGCCAATTTAGTTTGGCGTCCAGCAAAAATCCGAGGAATGATACTTCCAGCGAGGGGATGATTTTGATTCCATTAGTGATGAGAAAAGGGTGGGTGAGAGGAGAGAGCTTGCGTGTGAAAAGGACAAAGACCGTTTTGATAGCATTGAGTAAGAGTTTCCTGCTGTTTAGCCATGTTTCGACGACGTTGTATACGAGCTGAAGATTCTGGGTAGCGATGGCCGGGTCTTTATGTGAAGTTGCTACGGTAGTGTCGTCGGCATATGACGCGAATAAGACTGGAAACGGGAAAACTTTTCTGAGTAGGTCGTCAACCAACAAATTCCATAATAAAGAGGAAAGGACTACTCCCTTGGGGCATCCTATATGAACAGTTTTGACGTAGGGCTCGTTTCCTATGGAGAAGACAGCTTTCCTGTTCGAGAGGAAGCTGGACACAATTTTCGTTAGGTAGGCTGGGCATGATCGTTTGCTTAGGGCTGCTATGATTGCCGGATGCCAGGCTGAGTCGAAGGCACTCTTGATGTCAAGGAAGGCAGCCGCACACGTTTTTTTTTTCCATAAAGGCAGATTCGGTTAAGGATGTCAAAGAGTGGGCGGCCGTTTCAGTTGAGTGGCTCTCCCTGAACCCGTGTTGGTTCTGACTGAGCCATTCTAGATTTTGACCAATCCAGTTAAGCCGGCCAGTCCTTGTCCATGAAGGGTATATGAATGAAGCATAACATGTGATGGATCGACACAGTGGAATTATACAATTTTTCTAAAAAAAAGGTACGGTATTCCATGGTATAGAAAACCAAACCCAAATAGAATACCCAAACTAAATAAGAATTATCACCTTAATGAAATTATGCCTCGTCAACGGTCATGTAACCAGGGCCTAAGATCATTTAGGAGGAATATGAAGGTCTAAGAAAGTTTAAATCGTTCACATAACGTCTTTTGTGCAACATAATTCACAATCTCATTTACTTAAGATTACAAAATGTCACATATTTGATATGACCATCACAAATTTAATAAACTTAATTATCCTGTAGGAGAATCCGATCCTAATTGGCCAGTGGGATTCTGTAAAGGTCAGATTGATGAAAATAGAGAAGTTGATTTTAAAGCTGGCCTACAGCAAGGGAACGAGGAACGGATTCAAGCTGAACGGAGTAAAATAAGAACAAATACAAAAAAAAGTCGAAGAGGTAAAAAAGACCTAGGTAGAGAAATAAAAAGTCCAACAAGAAATTATTATTAGATATTTTTATTATTACATATTTACCGAGTCATCATTAACATCTTATTATAATTTTATTACCCGTTTAATGAGTTGTTAAGGGCACACATTTTATTGTCTTTGCACAAGAAGAGTTTTGCAATTTTGGATCTATGGTAAGACCATGTTCACAAAATTTCTAATATTGTCACGTTTGAAACGTAGGTGTTATTGCATCATCTAGCTGTATATTTGTGTTGTGTGTCCGTCGTCATGTGCCTATGTGTACATGTAATATGTCGTACTTTTGTCGTTGTATGTGTGTACGTGATTTGTGTCGCACTTTCGTTTGTGTTGTGTCACCTTCAACCCTTCCCTCCTTTCGGTTCCCCTATAAATATGGTTACCCGGATTCTTCATAGTTACAGTTCAGTCTTAGTTCAAGTTCCTGACCATTGTCAGTCAAAAGTCTCCGTTGTTCTCTACTTTAGTATATTCCTGATTTGGAGGTGGCACTGCAAATAGTAGGTCTAGTTTAGTCAACAGTGGAAGTGTTCCGGGAGTCTGTGCTTATTCGGACAGTGCGAGCCAGTTCCTCGAAACTACATTTACTGAAACTTCACGAAATCAATTTCGAGGGTGGGTACTAAAATAATACTAATTGTTTTAAAACATCTTGACTCATGGGTGCCATAGAAAAAACGCAGATCTTTTTTTTAAGACCGTCTGCGTTTCTCTAGCATTTCTTAGTGCGTCACAATTTGAACCTAAAGTAAGCCCATTTACATATTGGCCTCTCTTCTGTCCGGACACTTTTGCCTCGGACAAAAACCTACCCTTCCCATTATTTTAAAATTCATCAAAAAATTAAGGTTGTTTCTGGCACCCGAGAAAACCTACGAAAAAATTTTCATTCAAATCGAATGAAAATTTGACCACTTTTTTGCCTTGCGAAAACAGCGGTTTCCCATAAGGTTCTCACGGGTGTCCGGACACTTTCGGTGCCCACTGTATGTCTGTTAAAAAATGCTTCATTCTTGTGCAATATACGGCGTCTATCTAGGCCGAGTAGAGACAAACTGCCCTCTTCATTCACTAGTGCTAGTACGAAGAAATGTTTGCGAGTAATTTTCACTAAGACTCAGATAATGACGACGGTTTTCCTAAAGCTTGTAGGTCATTATTATTGTTATGTTTATCTGTGCTGAATATTTTAAGACCTAAAAGTGAAGCTATTTCCCAATTTATCGATGAGTCAAGTAAAATTTTGTTCGAACAAACATATTTTACTCGCTTACGCAGCAGATAACCATAAATACGGAAACTGCGGTGACGGTGACGTAAACACGTGTTACGGATAGAGTTTTATTTCAAATCCCCGAAGCCACAACTGCATTTAATAGAGTCAGAGAAGAAGAACTGATAATGACTGACAGCCTCATTGATGCCCTTAGTCATCTAAGAACTACAATTGGCGACCAGTTTCATGATCCCAAAAAAAAGCATCAAAGTTAGAAAATGCCACCAACAACGCAAACAAACAGCAATACTCGTTACGCCATTGAAAACAAATGCAGTAACCGTTAAAGCCATCGTCATTAGACGATGTCGTTCATCATAATTTTTTCACCACGTCAACAATTCAGTAAGTTACATCGTCTCCTAAAACAAAGGAAACAGAAAGTAGGTAATATGGTTTAAAGAATGCATTATATAAGCTTCCCTCATTCCCCTTAACGGGTTTCTTTTCATATTGAATGGGCTAGCAAAGTTGCAACTCGATGCAGCCATGACAACTGACACCCCAGGAACGTCTCAGAACTTATTCAGCACATTTGAGCGCTGGATACAATTAGCATTGCTGCGATGCGGGACGTTCAATAACCATCATTAGAACCTGCAGTACCATACTTCTAATCTACGCAAACTCAAACTCAAGATTTGGGAGCCCCACTATCATCATTTGGCGATAGGATCATCAGTTAGCTCCCAGCACAATTTAGCAAGATGTCAAATGAAAACCATAGCGTTGAAAGTAGTGGAGGCATCCCTGAACGGGGCCAAGGAGGAATCTTAATTGAATCTTAAGATTCAAGCAAGAAAAAATGTTACGTGTTGTGATTGAGCACATCTCTAACCATTACCCAGCAAAATTTGAAAAGGTTACAACTGGAAGTTAGAAACAAAGCCTATTCTCACCTGCTTCGCATGCCTACCTTGTCTTCCCCCTCTCATTTATTAAGGTTTTTTTTTTCTTGGAGCTAAGTGAAATAACTAGAATAATATGATGGTATGATTTAAGCATAATAATAAACGGAGAAAAACAATTTGTGATTTAAAGCAGGAACAAATAAATCGGCTCGACAAAAGGCCAAAACTCTGAAAGGCAATAATGAAGTAAAGATCACATAGGCTGCAATAAAAATTATACACCCACGCAAATCTAATACAAAGGTTCACCAAGCAACACGACACAATTAAGGGTGATGAACATGAACAAAAATGTGAAAGAGGATGATTCATAAATGTTAGAGGATGATTAATACAAGAATCCACTGTCTGCGAAATTTTGTTCACACCCCCGCCAAGTTCTTGTCCAATTAAACGTCTCCTGCGGTAAAGATGAGGTATATGCCATTTTTATCGGCCCGCCAGCAATTGAAGCTTAGCTCCTTTCCATTTTCCCCCAAAGAGATTCAGCTCTCTTTTTAGTTAACGAAAATGCTCTCTCCGAGCAACGCCAAAGCTACTGACTGAAGGTTTGTCTGTCTCCGGACATTCTAGGAAATCAGCTGGAGTGAGGGGTCTCAGATGTTCGGGATCCTATCTGACGGTCGTCAACGGCCGCCAGTTAAGCAGCCCTGTTATCTTGTACAGTAGCGCCCAAAGGGTTTCCCATGTTACATGCCAAAGGCCTTTCCACTCCTCGTCCAGAGCCGCTTGTTGTATATTTTATAGTTGTTAGAGGTTCTGCTCATTGGATTTAACGAGAGATTCACGTGCTCCACAAAAATACGGTGTCCTGGGAGGTTGGAAAATTTTCATTCCATGTAATGGTCTTAATTTACGACCGCTAGATATTCAGAAAGTTCTGCCGGCATCTCCCGGAGCTCCCGCTTAGCTCCGACGAAGTTGGTTCCGTTGTCAAGGTGGAAAAGGTGTAGCTGGCTATTTAAGCCGATAAAGCATCGCTAAATGAAGAAGAATTCTTCGGAAAAAAAGGTAAACGGTTTGCGTTACAAGAAACGAAACAGCACGCCATTAAACGCCACCACGAAACACCCCATCTATTTCGGAGCTCCCGCTTAGCTCCGACGAAGTTGGTTCCGTTGTCGGTGTGAAAAGGGTGAGCCTGGCTATTTAAGCCGATAAAGCATCGCTAAATGAAGAAGAATTCTTCGGAAAAAAAGGTAAACGGTTTGCGTCACAAGAAACGAAACAGCACGCCATTAAATGCCACCACGAAACACCCCATCTTTTTGCTTTTTGATTTCTTGAAAGAAAAACTTCCAGTGGCTCTAAAAAATCCCATTCGTGTGATTTCGGGGACGTCAGTTTGAAGGCCGTTCGTTGATGAGTGGTGACCCAAGGCGAATCTTGAGGATCAACCATCATAGTTCTCTTAGCTTTGAAATGTCCCGTAGCAATTTTTTACACTCTTGCCAGATCTTTTTAACCAGCTGCCGGTCGGGCAGAATCCAGAAGTGTTAATGAATAAAACAACGCTTATAATCCATTCCAACATGTTTTAACGCCCGGTGGAACGTACGGACGACCTTGATCGTAAACTCGAAAGGATGGAAGATTTCAACTGCTCGGAAGGAAGCTTCTCCCTTTCCGATTCTGCCAACAAGTCGGAGGTTTTCACCTCTCACGATGACTGGAGACAGTGACGGCTATTGTTTATCCTTTTGTAGCCATTTTCCTTTACGGAGCTTCTCGATCTCTTTGGCGTAGCTTCCTTTCTGGCTTCTTCAAACTAACTCTAAATAAGTGCCCTCTAGCCTGACGAATTTAGGAAGTTCGTTCTAGTTAATATTCACGCCACCCCAGTCCAAAGTGTGCGTGCCCATTTTCACTTAGCAAACTCGGACGGGTTGGATTCCTTCCATAACTTTCATCTAAGGGAGTTTACCATCTTCTGCGAGTACGTGGAATGCTTCATCGTCTGAAAACAGTAAAGTCTGTCCTGGATTGCCGAGGATTGGGAAATCGTTTACCATCACCGAGAACAGGAACGGGACGAGGGGTGATCTATGTGGGACTCCTACTTTTAGTGGTCGTTCTTTTGAGAAGTGGCTGCCTACCCTTACGCAGTAAGTTCTATTTCTTAGTAGATTGTTGAGCCACCCTAGCGTTTTTCCTGTGATTCCGTTTCTGCTTAGCTTGTATAGTATCCCTTGTATCCAGGTGGTGTCGAAGGCCTTTGGAACGTCTAGGAAGACTGCATAGGTTTTCTGTGGCTGAATTTTGTTGAAGCCTTCTCTTACAAAGTGTTCGAGGGCTATGACGTTGTCCGTCGTGCCCCTTTTTTCCCTGAATCCGGATTAGTTCTAGAGGTATAGTCCTTTCTTTTCAAATTTCCAGGTTAATCTTCTGTTAATTATTTTTTCCATCACTTTGCCTAAGCACGATGTCAGAGAAATGTATCGATACAAGTCTCGATCTTTCGCTTGTTTGTCTTGCTTGTTGATTGGTATGATGACGGATATCTTCCAGCTGTCTGGTACGTATGACGATTCTAGTAGAGTGTTGAACAGGTGGAGGATGTGGTTTGATCGTTCAGGTTTTTGAGCATGCTTTTGTGAACGAGGTCGCGTCCCATTGCCTGGCTTTTGGGATTTCTAATATCTAAGAAATACACGTGAGATAATGGACTCGGGGAAAACATGGTGGTGAAATCCGTAAGAAAGCGTTCGCAAACAAGAAGGATACGCGTCAGTCACCTCCTCTATTGACTCCTAGGTGGCGTTTGCTGCTCGCCGATTGAAAAATCTTTCATATTTATTTTCTAAAAATTAGAATTATCTTTGGATTCAGGTTAATCTGCAGTTTTAATTTTGCAACAATAGGCCTAAGTTCTCTTTTGACAGTTTCGAATATAAAACATCAATGGACTTACCACTTGATTCCAAACTGGTTATTTTTGTAATGAATTGGCAACGTCTGCCCCTGGCATGACCTGGCAACGTTTGCCCCATCCTCCTCTCTGGTACAACGATCAGTTGGTCTCTTCTTGTTGGAAGGGCTATGACACACCGTAACTATAAGATAAACACACACATAACTAAAGATAAACTTGGGAAAAGATAAAATTGGGAACTATAGCTTTTAAGTTCAAAAAGAAAAACTTCATTCAATCTTCCTTCATTAGCCACCAATGTCTCCCCTATTTTATGATACCACCAACTTTTCTAAGATGATATTGTTAAGAAATGGGGCTGAAAACGAGAGTCAAACATCAATTCTCGGTCTATTTTCCTGACTTGATTTACACATGAGATTTTGGTTCGGCCCGCATTAACACAATGCCTCCTCCAATGCCCGTGATCACGGCACAACACGAACCGGCCGATTCCATGACCGTTCATTCGTCGTAGTCCCGCTGGCCATGCTTTGTGGCATTCCAGCTCAACACGAAACACATATATTTACGCTGGCCATGCTTTGTGGCATTCCAGCTCCGGCAAAGTGAACAATACAAACACAAAACAGTAAAGACGGGAAATGGGATATACTTAGTTAAGTAGACGTAGGTTACGACCTGATGAGTTCCAGTAGGAGAGAGACCAAGGAAAAACCCAGTCGGGCAGACAAACTACGCTCGTGTATTCGTCCCTGTTTAAACTTAATACAGACTTTCCACCAAGTGATCAAGTCTTAACATCTGCATCTATAGGCCTCATCTCCACAGCACCAAGAAAGTCTTGTCAGGAATCTAGAGAAAACAAAGTCGAATGTGCTGGTGAAAGAAAGCGGTTCAGGGCAGGCATTTTTTGTCTGCTAATGCTTCATTTTCGGCGCTATTAATTATCTTCCGACTTTTTCTTTCGGGACATGATATTCGGGATGACTCTGGCCACGTTACTAGTATCATCTGGCTTTTAATTTCGTGTTTGGATGCTCGTGGCCGCTTCTCCTGAATTGGAAAATTGTCGGGAGTGCAGCCAGCATCAGCGTTGCTATTCGTTACTTCTTCATTTGTGCAGGTTTCACCCAATTTGAGGATCGCTTGATTATATTTCTCAATGGCAACTTGAGATAACTCAAACTGAGTCTCGGAAAGCTTTAGCAAAAAAAAAATTGTTTCAGCTTGCCTGGAAAAAAAAAGAAAAAGAAAAGAAACAACCGGCTACTTGCCACTACTGTGGTGACCCACGGCGTCATCACTCGTCACAATGCCCAGTGTTTGGAAAAACCTGCGAACATTGCGGAAAATAAAACCATTTCGCAGCTGTATGTGAAAGTGAGGGGAAGCCAGGTGCCGTAAAAGCTCTTTTCATTCATCAAATAATGGCCGACGACGAATCGGTAAAAATAAAAATCTCGACAGGAACAAAATCCATGGCCGTCCCTATCCGAGCCCTCCCGGATACCGGCTCGCAGTTAGACGCCATTTGTTATTAATTATAATTAAACACTATTTTTCAGACCCAATTCGCAGGTGGTACTCTCAGCCCAAGCAGAGCCGCCAAAACAGCCACCGGAAGTACCATCAATTGCCTCGGGATTTTCACAGCCACTATCGATTGGCCCGCAGACGACGGTTCATCCCACTCGTGGTAACCACCATTTACGTATTGGAAAACCTACAGCAGTCAGTCCTATGCTCAGCGACACAGCGTCAACTAGATTTGCCACACGCCCGCATTAATATCCATAACAATCTATAAATTCCCTGATCGTCCAGACCAGCGACTGATGTTCCTGGAGATCTTGTTCATTTTCTAAAGCTTCCAGCTCTTCGGCTGGAAAGTGACGGACAAGGCTGTCCATGCATCCGACGGCTTCCAAACGCGTCCTTTCTTCTCGATGCGACAACAGCGACTTCATAGTGGCCAATATGGACTTGCGGAGTGAGTCTCTTAATTTTTGGCCTGCCACATTGATCATTACTCGTAGCGCCTTCAGTGATGTCTCCATAGTTGGTGCATCTTCAGTCGTCTTGATCAAATTGATCAAGACGACACATTCTTTTTCTTCCGGGAGAAGTGGGCAGTACGGTGGAATTTCACCAGCTTTAAACAGGTTGATGACCATTTTCATGTAGTCGGTCAGCTTCGCTTCTTGTTTCTTCGGTGCTACCTCAGTATCCACGTAAGCTGAAACTTAAATTAGAATTACATTAATTAATTAAGTGATTAAATAATTAAATTTTGAATAGATTACTTACATCTATTCTGTGTATACACTTCTAAGCGGCATGTGTACCGTGGTGCCGTTCCTTTAGGAAATCTTTTACGAGGTATTATAGATGTTATAGATAATATAATAACACATTCATCACATCTTCGCGTCGCCTCATCGACGCATTCCGGCAATTCTTTATGGACATTGGAGGCGCCCCAATCAAGGTATAGTCCGACAACAGCCCGTTCAAAGCCGCGGAATACCAGTCCTTCCTTCGGAATTGGAATATTGGTTGGGGATCATCCTCGCCACTCTACGCCCGATCCAATTGCAGGGCTGAATCAGCGATTAAGTCCATGAAAAAATTCATCATTGGCGCAATAACGGGTGGAAAGCTGGACACGAATAAACTTGCCAAAGACATTCTGCCTGTTCCGCAAGGCCTCTCGGCTCGGCAGTGCTTCTCCATCGCTGCTCGTGTTCAACCGCCCTTTCCGTGATGGTCTCCCTGCCCATCGTCGTTCCATTGCCCATCACTGACAGAAAGAGGCAGAATTGCTGTTGCTAGAGCACACCAGATACTAGCCCGACAAACGGCCGGCTAATACAAGACAGCCCAAATCCTCCCAGCGTTCACCGTCGGCGACCACGTACTTACTCAACATCCAATCACCAAGTGTTGGGCGGCTCCTGAAATCATTGTTAAAGTGGGCCCATTGCACGATTATTTAGTGAAAACCACGGCCGGCCACATTTTAAACCGCAATCTTCGCTTCTTCCGCCAACGTGTGGTCGTCATGCGAGGATCTACAATCCCCCAAAGCATCCAACCCGCTCCAGCATTCGTACCACCAGCTATTCCGGCCCCACCACAAGACCCACCAAGGCGCCGTCGTCAGCCAGCTCATCCAGCCCAGTTGCGACGCCAATCATCCAGAAACCACGCCCCATCAAGAACGTATCCAGCTGAATCATGGACCAAATAGATACCATTTCGTTCGTTCGCATAAAGCCAACATTTTTCTCTGTCCCCGTGTCTTAAACACAGACCTTGCATTCGAAATCGAGTTCCCATTTTTCCGAACCACTTAATCAACTTGATGCCTTATGTTCTGATTAATTGATATGCTCGTTTTGCTTTTTCGTTTATGTACGAAATGTTCTAGTAGGCAATATTTCGACAATTTAAAAAATTGTTTTATTTCTATGTAACGTACGAATGAATTAACGAACTTCAAGAGTTTTAATTATACAGATCATACAAGGTTAATAAAACAAGGGGGATGTTTGAAATTCTTCTAAATTCAAAAATTGGCTGGGAAACGTTATTTGTAGGAATTTTCAATCGCACATTTATTTCTTGTTTTCTGATTCTTCTTTGATTTCTTCTTTGTCGGTCGCCTCCTAAATTTTTCTTTTTTCCTACAAACTGTTTTATTTGTTAGGAAATGATCTTTAAGTGTTATTATTTGTGTTTTGATTTTATACCTGAGGTAAATCAAGAGCATTTGGTTAAATTCGCCTTCCTGTTCTGTAAAAAAATTGGTGAGTCTTCTTTGTTATTTTTTGGAGGGGGGTTGTTTGACAAGTGAAGTCACCACCAAAAAGCCTTGTCTCGTTTGAAATTAAAAATAGACCCGACGTTTATTGAGTTCAGGTCGGAAGCTGTGAAAGCTGAGAAATTTTAAACAAAACTGACCTTCAAGGAGACTGTGCACAAATACGAGATTTCCACAGCGACAAGTAAAACAATTCCAAGTGTGATGTACGGCTTAGTTTTTTCCAAAAGAATTGATTATCTGGAAAACGTTGCTTCGAATACGACGACCGTAACCATCACAAACATAACCCACTCATTTCCGTTTAATAGATTGAATGTTGACGATCAACTTATTTCGAACTTATTTTTACTGTCAAGACAATGACTTACTTACTTGCTTTAGTCCGTGACAACTGACAAGTTACGTGACAAGTAAATTGCTAGCAATTTGATTTCAATATTTTCAATATTTTTACAAAATATTTTTCTGCGCTGAATATTTTACTTTTCTTAACAGAACTTTACTTTTAAATAAACTTGCGGACGCAGAAACCGCGTTGTCTCTTACAACGGCTCCCAATTCCGTTGGTTCACTGTCAACTTCTCTATGGACTAATGACGGAGAACCACTTTCCCTTTCAACTAATACATCTTCTTTCTTTTTTGATGGGTTATCTTCATCGTTAAAATCGAATTCGCCTTTGTTTTGTGTTGATTCCTGTTCAATTTTCATTGAGTTCCAATTCCTGTCTGTCCAACTCTTCAAATCCAATGTTCAAATGAAGATATTCTTCTCGTGTGATCTCAATTCACCCTTTTCTGGTAAATTCTGCTACAGAGATAAATGAGTAAAATCATGAAAATTACTAGTCTAACGGGGTAAGGCTGGAATCTGGATTTACTAACCCGACAGTCGCATTTTTGGGGGGCGACAGTCGGGGGGCAATTGACCAAAGTCAGGGGGGCATTTGTCGAAGGGGGCGATCGTCGCCATCGCATTGTTTTTGACTTGTTGACGAATTCTGATCTTATCTTAGTTGAGAATTCCAATTCAACTACATCTTCCTGAGAGGTGGTTTCACCCTCGAAAATTCCATTATGGAACTCAATTTATTTATCTTTTCGTTTTTCCAATTTCAGCAGAGCTTTATTTGACAGCTCTAAACCCATGTAAATAAGAAAATAGAGATTAACATTAAAACAGTCACACAAACACACACAGCAGTAATCACACACACACACACACAATAAGACTAATTAGTTACCTTATTTTACTGTTCAAATTGTAAATTTCTGTTGACATATCATCCAATGCGCTGTTCTTTTTGTTGAAGGGGACCCTAAGAATTTTATTTCTTGAGGTCAAATCTGTGATGGTATTTATCTTCTTAGCATGTTCTATTGGTAGGCAGCATTTGTGGTTTGACGGTTGCTGGCCATGAGAAGGTCGATAACGTTTGATGAATGCCCTGACTTTGGAATCTACCCTCGATAACCTCCATGCGGAGAGCCGGAACCTGTTTGACTATAGGAGGGAATGCGGCTCCATTTTGGGTGGGTGAATGATGTAAGGGTCCGGCTGGAAAATGCGTTGAATGTCGATTGCCATTTGCAACAGGATGGGAAACCATGACAGCGACGGCCAAAGTGGGCAAAGAGGATCAGATCCGCCTTGTCCTATTTGATTTCGCTATTTACTGGGGAATGAGTGAGAAGGGAGGTAACGCGTACCAGAGAAAATTCCGATTTTGGCATCCAATCAAGGCAAGGTTGTGGATTCGGGATTGATTATGATGATTACTCTTCTGCATTTCATTATTTCAAACATTTCCCTTGATTTTCGAAAAAAAATAGTTTTCAAAAATGTAAATTTATAACCCTACTTGATATTTAAAAAAAAGGACAGAACATTGGAATATTGGAAATGGAAACCCATGACAGCTCTGAAAAAAAATTGTTTTAAATATAACCATAAAGGTTTAGAACGCTAAACCTTCTCAAAAAATAAGCAGTTAAGGTAGAAATAAACTGATCATGATTAACAAATAAACATTGTATTCAAAAATAAGAACTTGAGGCAATACAGACAATGAGAAAAAAAAACCCAAAACACCATAAAAAATGGCTGACATCGAAAAAATTTACACGCGAAACCGCGATGTGAATTGTCTCTCTGCTCCGCTTCTTTTAAATTTATTACAAAATTTAATAAGGATCAATAAAAAAAAAGTTTAAGTTGTGATCAGACATTAAGAAGAAAAAAGTGGTAACAGACGTGAAGCATGATTGTCTGACAGTTCACTCACCGGCATTTTTTCCAATGTTGGATGATGATATTCCGTTTGCTGTTTCTTCAATAAATAGCACAAATGAAGAAGTCCTCTCGAAAAATTATCGTTTTAAAAAATAATGTAAACTTTTACTTTCTTCAGATTTGAGAACCTCAATGCTGGACGAATCAAAAGCAAGTATTTTTTTCTTTCAGTCTCAATTTTAGGCTGGTAGCTGTTAATTTAGAAATTCTGGTTAGGCTTCAGGATCTGACTTGTTGGACAATATATCAATGTGACTTTTTATCTGTAACTCTAGGTAACTACTTTCTTCTGTCGTACATATTGATAATATTTTTTTGGCATCTGATTGATAACCTTGGCGGAAAGCAGCTTCTATAACCGAAATACTAGATTTTAAAAAATTAAGGCAACAATGGACGAAAAAAGGCAACAAACTTTGCAGAATTCAGAACTTTCATTTTCAACATTTAAGTATAATGCTATTGCTGTTGTTAGATTACTGAAAAAGGCGAGAGGCGAAAAATACTGAGAGTCGAGAATTGTATTCAAACTATTCCCTGTTATTTCTAAAAGTATTCGTGGAAAGGCATTGGTTTTATACAGCAGCTGAAGACAACGGAAATTTGTGCTCTTGATCAATACGATATGACATAGCAGAATCTGTTGTCTGAATTATAAAGCGAAGTGCAATGAATTGGCAATGAAACGCTCAAGAATGACAAAATATCAAAATTGTATTGCTAATTCCTTAATCCCCCTTCACATCAGCTAAATACACAGTGAAACTACCGCAATTATTTAACTTTAATTATTTTTCGCAAATTTTCGAATTTTTTTCAAATTGCTAAAAAATTGCTTCTTGACTATGGAATGTGCTGGCTACTTAGGAAGATGGCTTCTTGACCAAAGATCTTGGCGAGAAATAGCAGGCCTAACATTTGCACTAGAATACCACTTCAGTGACGAATTCTGAAGTTCTGTCTTCTACCAGAAATTCGGAAAAATACGGAATACAGCCGCTTGGAACAGCAGTACCATTAGTTATGTTGCCCTTACAATGAACGCACAGAATTTCCAAAAATAAACAGGGAATGTAAAATATATGACTTGCATTTTGGAAATTACAATTGTATGTGTTATTCAGAACAATGCCCAACTCCACCATATTTACTTCATTATTTTCATACTTCCCTCTATCATTTCATGAAAGAGACTGTTATAACTAATTCACTATGTATGACGAAACTAAATACCTCCGGATTTTTTGTGCTCAGTTTTACAAATGACACCAACACCCATTACCAAGATTGACAGAATATATGTGTATACCATATGTATACCATATGTAACTCATCATCACATCAGATAAGGAATCTAACAACGTTTTATCAAAGAAAAAACATATTTTATTTTTATTCACATAAGATATTTTCCTCAATCCGTTTTTTTTAACCTGTTGTAGATCTTTATGACGACCAGGTAAGTATTGTTTTCCCTTCAATCGACGGCGTCCTTCTCTATAGCGACGGTATAGGTTCGACTTCTCCACATTTCAGCTCAAAAAGGGTATAGCCCTAACAAATTATATTTAGGATTTTGTATGAGTTTTATAGGTGTATTGTACTTATTTAAAGTAAGTCGGTAAGTTCACAAAAACTGGCTAGATGTCAAAGGCAGGATCTTATAGCAATTTTTAATTAAGAAATGTGTTTACGGGAAATGCCAGTTATTGTCATCCCAGTTGACGAGGAAAGCTGAGACCAGTGTTTCGACGAAACGACTTATTCTACCAACCAGACCTTTATAAATAGATATATAATATTATAAATGATTTCTCGAATTCTATGTCAATTATTCTTCATGTCAATAGTGTTACGTGTTCAACGCACACGTTACCTATATATCACACAATGAACTTGCCCTTATGCTTCATCTCCATGGCCACGATTTCCATCGACCCAACACCATGCCCTTTAACAGATCCAAGGAAGTCTATTCGGCACTGCAATGAAGAAAATAAGACTAGCAAACGTAGTACCTTTACCCCATAATCCTAGTTAGACCATGTAAGCCATGTTGAGTGGTTCAGATGCACCGGTAGCAGAGGAATATTTGATCCCTGGTATTATAAGCAGTCGGTTCTGTAATTCAATGACAACCTTATACCAACTTTTGACGGTTTTGCTGAGCCAATGTAGACAATAATTAACTCGGTGGCTTTCGTCAAAGACGATCACATTTCAAAATCCTTTCCACAACAATGCAACAATTGTTTTAGTTGAGTAACGTACTTTTCCCGGACTTTTGAGTGTCCAATCAGGGAAGAATACGTCAAAAAATTATGCCTTCTGTGTCAAACACAGGAATCTTCCGGTGTCACTACACGGTCTCGTTCTGCATCGTACTCTAAGATCGCTGGAAAAATAGACTTAGATATTTTTTTTTCTTTTTTTGTAAATTTTTAAAATAAGTCCACAGAAAATTCGTGCTTTTCCCACAACTGCACCGTCCCCTTGAACATAATAAATTAAACTGAATCAACCAAAAGGAATAACAAAATCAATAACAGGCCTCGATCTTCTGGTCGATCCTCAGTTCCCTTAGATCTACTTTGGAATGCTTGTTGGTGAGTCTTGATGGATCTCATTATTGTGAGTCTTGAAGAGATGGAAACGACAATGAATCATGACGAAATATGTTTCTCTCACCCACTACATGGTCTGAAAAAGGTATATCAGGCCAGTGAAATATTATGATTGACTCCTATGAAGATAAAAAACAAGGAATAAAAAGCAATACGAAAAAATAGTCTTTGGTTAATGTCACTGCACACACTTCTAGTGATAAAACCTTTCTTCAAAGTAACTTGGAACTTTTAATAATAAATTTAAAAGATCGGTGTGCACCACTCCACGCAAGTGCAAAAAGATCATTCATCAATCATAACGTTGTATTAGCACCCATCTCATGGACAATTTCCAATTTCTCACTGTTCTTCTCTTTTCTTGAAGCACAAGTAAGAAGATCTAGAATATAAAAAAAAAGAAAAAGGGCATCTTGTCTTCCCTAAGTAAGAAAAATGCCAGATCAATGACTGAAGAGAAACGAAACATTATTGTGAGGGAATTTTATGAGTGTGGTGAGAATATTCAAATGCAACCAGGCATGAAAGACCGTCAGCGTACGTGTTTAAGAAGGCGAAACAAATTAAGTTTCAAAAACGTCTATTATTGATGAACATTGATGAGCTGTATTCTAAGTTCAAAGAATTTTGCTCGACTACTTTGATTGTGAAAACCTGTAAAGTTATAAATTCTTCATGCTTCGCCCACAGCATGTATTTGTAGTTGGTTCCGGAGGCACACACAGCGTATGTTCATGCGAAAAACATCAAAATGTCAAACTTATTATTTATGCTCTATTGCCATAAAAATGTTAAAAACATTTGTTTATGGAAAAAATAGTATGCAACCTTCAATCTTAAGAGTTTATGATGAAGTAATGTGATCTCTGTCCCGGTATTGCATCATTGAGATCGCATGTTGTGGAATTTTTAGGTGACCGGACTGCAGCAAGTAAAAAATGTGGGTCTCTACTGATAGAACAATGCTACAAGACAAAGAGTGATGTGCTGTACATGAATTTTTAGACATTTTGCTTGATAAAATTTATCTACTTACTAAACATCATTACATAGCGTAAGAACAAAAAAAAATATGTGCCGTGAGTTAAAACTTAACCTCAGACCTGAAGGATGTTTTTGACTTTTAAAAAAAAATTTGCTATGTAAGTGCAAGATTCTACGTTATCATAATTGTTCAATCCAGTTGGACAAGCAACTATTATTCATCCGTTTATCGCCTGTGTAAATATAACTATACTCGGAAAATTACGCCATACAGTACCGCTGTCATTAGCCACTGTAAAAATCACAACACAAAATCGCTGTGCACTAATTTTTGCGACCAGTTCTTAGCTATGTTAAAGAATTGTCGTCCACTCTAAAGAAAATCATTTATTTCATGGATGGTAACATTTATTTCAGGTGGCGCGCCTCGCAGTATAAAAATTACAAGAATTTTGCTAATAATCTCACTTGTCATTTTGCCAAACTTCAATTTAGATGCTGAATGGTACTTTTTGCAATATCACCTGGTAAGGGTCCATGTGACGGAATAGTTTGCACAATTAAGAAATTAGCTCACCGAATAAGTTTACAGAGTGTTACTTATTCAACAGGAGACATTCAAACTCCCCTCGCATTACTTTAATTTGAAAATACCAATATCAAGAACATAAATTTGTCGATGTATTAGCCGAGACCATAACGGAAAATGAAGCAGTACTCAATTCAAGATTTTTGAATGCTAAGACTATGCCCAGAACACAGTCGTTTCATAAATATCAACCTTTAAATTCAACAACAGCGGAAGTGCCTGAGTTATCCTCGAGTGGTATTGTTAAAAGGTTCGTTTTTATCAGAGATCAAACACCAGATAATTGTATTGAGTTTAATATCATCAACGTGAATTCAGTTGTTGCGTGTTATTTGCAAAAGTTTAACGGTATTTTAAACTGTTTTAGACAAAAATACTGATAAATTTGAGTTAAATGTGCACTTTTTTAAGCCGTATGGGCGAAAAGGTGAAATACAAGTTTTAAAAAAGTCAACGAAAAACGATACAGCAATCCTGCGACTAAAAAAACATCATCAAAATAGTTGCAACTCTAAAAAGTACTAGGCTACTCGTCGTAGTCGCAAATATAAGATAAAGAAAGAAGAACGCTGATATATTGAATAAAGATTCTCAGCAATAATGCAAAATGGTGGTCATTAATTCTTGACTTGCTTATAATAGCTTACATTAATTAGCTTATAATAAGATATCGAAAAATAATTCAATTGTTTTGTGTTTTGATTTTCAAGTTGCAATGTTTATATACAACGATTGATGCCACCTATGGGCCGTTTAAATGAGGAATTGAATTTGTGTAAAGGGTGAATTTCCACAACTCCCCACCCTTTTGTTTAATGAAAAAAAAACCGTTGGCTATGAATTGAGGAGAAGAAGTAAGCACGAACACCAAACTACAACGAATTATTCTAGCCAAAATATAAAAAAACTGCTGATTTTCGGAGAAAAAATAGATTGTTTTTCGGTTAATAGGATTGAATAAAAAATAATTTTCTGAGAATGCAGAAAAAACAGACAGTATAGAAACTTCAATGTAATAGAGTGGTTCGAGGTTGCCATCTTGGATGGCTATTTTGTATTTCCCCATGTTTGGTGCAGCCACAACCCCAAAGCATTGGAAATTTGGGGGTTCTTTACGTTGAGTAGCCAAGTAAGGGAAGAATACAAGGTGGAAGAAAGGGGTCCATTCCTCGTTTTTCACACTCTTTTGTCGCACCCCTTTCTCCCCCTCCTAAAGGAAAATAAAAAACAACCCAAATTTTGGGTTATGGCTGCACAAAACATGGGAAAACAGCCATCCAAGATGGCAATCTCGACCCACTCTATGAAAAACATTTTAAAATTACTCTATAGGGCTCTTCGGGGTCTGTTTTATTTAGCAGTTTTATCTGGCAATGTAGCGTGGTGAAGCAGATGTGGGAATCTATTTTCAAAGATCGTGGAGTAAGAACACAGGAGTAAGCACGTACTAAATAAAGGAGTATGAGCTTACTCATTTGAGTAAGCACGTACTAAACCAAGGAGTACGTGCTTACTCCTTTGTTCTTACTCCATGTCATCTGCTTCTCCACGCTGCGTTGCCACATAAAACGGCTAGATGAAACAGACCCAGTAGAGCCCCATATGGAAAAACAAAAACAGGTAGATTATAGAGGAAAAAGTTCCCTATCTATCTGTACTAATGAAAACTAATTTCTATAAAATGTAGAGGCTCGAAATAATAAAAAACTAATTGCCGGATAAAAATGGCAACGCGGCTAATAATAAAAATCACTTTTGAAATTCAATAACTCGAAAGCGGCTCATTAGAAAAATCTCAAATTTGGAGAATAGACTGTTCACATTTTTTATGACCTTCTAAATTTAAAACAATCAGTGAGATGAGAACGCCTTCGATTTGTTAAGTTTAAGTGGACTGACCCAACATTATCCCCGTGTCGTTGGAAGCGATGTTTTCAAACCCGTCGCAATTGAATTTTTGAACATCCTCAAAAATCTTCTATTTATTTCCATTTAAAATTTATTTGTGGACCACACCGCTAAATGACTCAACAAGAGAAGAAATTTGAATATTTGATCCAAGCTTTACTGGTTTTACTTAGAATTGAAACCATTTAAACATTTTGAATCAGAAGTCAAAGAAACTTGACTTACACAAAAATATGTTTTAGTTGTCACAAAAATTGATCGGGCTTGTCTTGGCTTGGCTTGGCTTTTTCAGTGAATACCGCATACAATTTGTGTTCGGTAACTTTTTGGTTGTGTATGCGGCGGCGGATGAGTGAACTATAGCGCAATCGGCAATATTTAAAAGGCGGCGTTTATAAATTATGTAACGCAATAGGGGGAAGGGGGTTAAACGAAATGTTACAGATTGTGACAAGGGGGGTGGGAGTTCTAGACTTTGTCACGTAATAGAGGCAAATTTAGGGGCACATTTCCCTGTGTCACCGTCTTTCCGAAAGTTAAACAATTCGGAAACCGAAGGACGAAAAAAATTAAAAATTTCAGAAAATAACCGAAATCTATATGATATCTTTTTTCACGTCTTGTCGTTAAACACAGAAATTCAGTTTTAACCATCAATCCATAACTTAAGTAGACACAAATAATGGCACGGCTTTAAATATATAAAACCGAAAAGGGCCATAAAAATATAAAAAATATATTCCTGTTCTTCTCTGCACGCCAATTTTGCCTGAGTTTGCAGAATGACGAAATTAACACCCGTTTAAGAGATATTTAGCTTTAAAGTTGGGTTTTTCAAAATTATATCATAAACTGGGGGTACTTTGGAATCGCTTTTCTGAAATGCGAGGGCTTATAGGAAAAACTAATTTCATAGAAATGTTCATTGCTATCTTAACCAGAAAACTCCAAAAGGAATTTTGTTTCCGGATTTTATTGGTCGAGACATGATCAATTTAGTGAAAGGCTCATTTTTCCCTTTTCCCTCGCTGCCTGGCAGCTAGCGTTCTCATCCGACCAAAATCGATTGAAAAATGGTCCAATCGATTGATTAATTTTATAAAAAGTTCTAATCGATTTCCAATCGACTAAAATGTTTTACCATCGATTATAATCGATTAAATTATTTTTCTTGATGATTCTAGTCGATTAAAATCGATTAAAACTAATAACATAAAAAAGTGTTAAATTCGATTATAATCGATTAAAATCGACTAAACTCGATTAAATTAAAACAAAAATTTCTCGAATTCTTAAAATTCATTGTGTAGTAATTAAATTACGCGTATTTTATTATGCTAAAAGACATTAGCTTAGTTCTTAATTATACTGAAAGTAGTCGGTTGCATTACTTGCATAACTATCGCTGGAACTAAGTTAAAAATAATATTTTACACAAAATTAGAATATTAAGTGAGATTCATGCACCTCGGGGTATTTTGAACAAAAAATAACATTGCAATCTCAATTGAGTCCGATTTCAGATGTTAAATTAAAGAAAACCATTCTCAAAAACAGATGATTTATAGCGCGACAAGACAGTAATGGATCTATGACAACTTTTTTTATAGAATATAGTGGCTCTAAGAGCAAAAAGAACAAAGTTTACAAGAAAAATAACATGCTGCCATTCTCTCAATATCTTTTTAGTTTTCTTTGTCTAGTTTTTTTATAATGATTGGTAGGTAGGTAGATGATACATACAAATAACAATTATCCTCCTAACCATAAAAAAACTAGATAAAGTAAACAACAAAAAAGAAGAAATATTCGTGAAACGTTTCCAGTTAACAGAAGACAACTTGGAATAATTTAATGTGAAAGTTAATTGAACAAGCTAAATTTTTTTTCAGTATAAATTGTTGTTACTTATTCAAAAGAAAGTCTGTTAAATTTAAATGTTTCCCCTGTTGTTTACTGTTTTCGCGACCGAATCCACAGAGAATCGGACCGAGGAAAGAAAAGGGGAAAGAGGAAAGTATGGGCCCACTTTTTTCATTTCCTTTTCTCCCTTTACTCTCCTATTTTTGGAGGAACGGCGCCGGACGACAGTGAGAGATTGATAATCTTAGTGATTGGATCCACCAACACGTGTAATACCTTCTTAAGCAGCCAAGTTGTAAGTGGGTCCAGACTGCAGGATTTTGTTGGTGAAGACAAGATTATAATTTGATAAGGTCTGGGCTTACCGGTTTAAACATGCGAAGACGGTTGGACTTTCGTCTGGATGAAAGGAACTGAGCATCTTGGAGGAATGGATGGTCTAGATTGTCCACTGACGCGGCATCCGCATCGATTTACAGTCTAATCTTCATGATTTTTTGGCAAAAATAATCGCTAAACTTCCCAGGTTGCACACAGAGCTGTTACAGACTCCTGTAACCGATCTGTTTCACGTACTTGTGAAACAGATCCGTATCAGGCTTGTTACATTTCTGTTTTACAGGAAATTTGTCTGGAATTGCTCTGTTTTACAGGATTTGGTAAAAGTTTGTTTCACAGATCTGGAACAGATCTGTTATCTTTCTGTAATACATAAATCTGGTTTTTAACTGTACTACAGACCTGTTACAGATCTGTTTTTTACTTGAGAAAATTGTTTCTGATTTAGCTCTGTTTCCCATGTTTGTCACTTGTCTGTTTTTACTCTGTAGAAAGACCTTCTGTTTTTCTTCTGTATTACAGGTATGTCACATGCTTGTTTTTACTCTGTATTACTGAGTACAATATGTTTCTGTTCAGGGTCTGTACTCCAGGTCTGGTACGGGTCTGTATTTCCCTTGTAAGACATAAGTCAGTAATCATCTGTTCTGAGTCTGTACCCCAGGTATGGTACAGGTCTGTATTTTCTATGTAAAACTGAGTTCAATGATTATCTGTTCTGTGTTTGTACCCCAGGTATGGTACAGGTCTGTATTTTCTATGTAAAACTTAGTTCAGTGATTATCTGTTCTGTGTTTGTGCCCCAGGTATGTACGGATCTGTATTTCCCTTGTAACACCTATAAGTCAGTAATCACCTTATCTGTGTCTGTATCCCAAGTATATGGTACATGTTTGGATTCCCAATGGAAAACTGAATGAAACGTTTTCTTATATGTGTAATATCACTGCAATACCATGCAGTAAGAAGTTATACTCTAATAGTCAATGCAGGGCTAATGGCTATGAGTTTAGTTCAGTAGGCCTACTCGAACAACAACAATAGTTGTTTATCCACCGGACGGAGAAGTATCACCTAAATAGGTATAATAAAGACTTGTAATTGGTGTGGGGCCAATCTTGGTCTTGTTACTATCGGAAGAGACCAGTGGTAGTCATATGTAGCAATCAGTTTCGTGAGAGAGTCATGTCAGACTGTTTGTTGAATGTACAAGTGTAAAACTGTGAAATATAGATCATTATGAAATATATCTGCAGATTAATATCGAAGTATGGTGCAGTGGCTAGCGTACTGGCTTGCGAACTCAGAGGTTGATGGTTCGATACTAGAGGAAGGCAAATCTTTTTTTTCTTGAAAACCTGTTTTTGGTCTGTAAATGGTGATCCCGTTTTACGGAGCTGTCACAGACCTGTATGACAGTCTGTAAAAGTGTTTCACTCCAAACAATTTACAGACTCCCAAAAACAGATCTGTAACAGACCTGAAACAGAGTCTGTGTGCTACCTGGGTTCATGGCAAGGTCATGGTTGGACGAGTTGGATGAAAGCAGAGACATTGTTCGCTTGCCAGCCAAAGTACTGACGAGACGAAAGAGATATATCTGATCACCCGAGCACTCCATCACCTTTGCGTTCAGGCTGCCACTCTTCTTGCACTTCAGAAGAAAAGCATGCATGGAGCAGCATTCGCGAAAAATCCATAAATGAACATTGAGGCCCCTACATGATTCCAAATGTGCTGAGCTATCTTGTAAACAGTGAAGCTACGTATGCATACAACGAATGTTGAAGAAGAGCTTCTGTTTGCCTTATATACCATCCAGTGAAGCATCCATCCATGGTCTGGTCTACATCAAGATGGCATTCACAAACTTCTCAACATATGAAATAGTAGCATCACAGTTGACTCCAAGTGAATTTCTTATGATCCATGATCCAGTTCATATGAGAAAGTTCTGTTTTTGAAGATATTCAATCCATACTCCAACATAGCCATGCTGTATTCGAATACGTTCATCTGCTTCGTTCGTCGGCTCGATCGTTGACGATCGTCTGAAAAGAGTACTGAAGGGATGGAAGTACAGTATCCAGTTGCTAGACAATCCACTTCTCAACGAGACTATGTTAACTCAGATTGAAGCTCTCCTTGTGTTTTTGGAACCAATGTATCAATTGGAGAAATCGACATGAAGAAGGAGATCGATCTATGTCTTCATGTGAATCATTGCAAGAATTCTATGCCAAGAGAAAAGCCACAGATGGGAGTTGGAATGTAGTAGGCTGTTGATCTTTCAACATAAAAATTTATAGAGTTGATTTGTCTACTCTTGACAAGAATAGTCACGTTCTCAGATCCTTTTTTGTCGTTTCGTACAAGTAAGCTTTCGTTGATATAGCAAAAATAAATATCTGATATACCAAAAAAAAAGGAAATTAATATTGAAACTTTGAAATAATTATTTACTTTTACAGAAGCTGTTGTTTCTCTTCCGACTCTTGTTGTGCTGATGGATTGAGTTACGTAACCTTGGCTTGGAATATTTTAGCTTTGCCGGTGCCTTTTCCGTCTAAACTACTGCACATTCTAAAAAAAATATTTAAGAGTTAGTTTTGAATGGTTTGTCTTGATAAGAATATCTGTAACAATGGTACGTACTTTAGACCAAGAGAGCTGATCTCATCCTCTTGACCGATAAGAGTCATTTGTCCGTTTTATATCCTCCTATAGTAATTAAAACCAACTCCTAAGATTATTAAAACAAAATTTATTTGAGGAAATTTAAAACTAATTATCTAGATACCTCAAAATCCATTTCTGAAATTAGAACGCTTGCATAATCGGTATCGCCGTCTTTACTGTGAATAATTGCGAATTTCGATTTCTCGTTTATATTTGTCTCTTCCTGAACGACAGCTAATTAATTCATCAAATTTCACAATTTTTTAAAAGAAAAGAAAATTTTAAAATTGATCTACAGTCGATGTAGGATGCGGAGAAGTTCAAAAGTTGTTTTACCTTTTGTGATAACTTTGCTGAAGCTTGCAAGTTATTGGCTAAATCGACGAGATCTTCAGGTCCGTTTCTGAAACAAGTAAATGAGTAACTTGTCATTTAAACAATTATTTTAAGCATTTCATACTTTAGAATTTTAGTCAACTGGCTCTCGCTCTCAAGTAAATGATAGATGTAATCTAGCTCTCGATTTCTAATTATAAAGAAGAGGTTGTTCTTATTTTTTTACCCTTTTTAGTATAGAACAGCTTTATGAACTAAATGAAGTATTTAATCGATGGTTAATTATTGCTTGAACTATTGGGATAGTAGACTGCATTCAATACCTGTAAATGACTAGGGTTGGAAACGTGAGTTCCACAACGCATGTTACTATCTACACCTAAAATAGTTATGACGTGAACAGGACCCACGTAGCCATCGGGAAGACCTCTATAACGGACCTACGAACAAAATTACGGTTTTCTTAAATGGAAACTTTCTGGCGATTGAAGTTAAATTCTTACCTAGTCGGAAATCGCATCTCCTTCGTATACTTCTACTTCCACAGAGACAGCTTCCCTGATTTTCTCATTCGCTTGGCTTTCAAAGGTTATGAGTTGAGCATCAGTCACACTTACAGTATCATGTAATTTAATATTAGTGTCAATGATGCAACATCAAATTCCAAATATAAAGAGAGAAGTAATTTACCTAGTTCAATATGGGAAACAGATTCCCCAAGCCACCAAGATGTGGTTTTGAAACAAAATGAAGAATCAGCAATTTAAGTGATTACATGATGCCCAAAGTGTTGCTGCATATGATTCCATCTTCTCTCCCAATCAATTACACCTGTAGTTATAGCCCAAACATCTAGACTGTTTTGTAAAAAATAGTTAATTTTAGTCCTCGCCGTCGACTGAAAACAACACGATTTTAATGCCATCTAGCGTTAAGAATATTTAATTTGTTCAAAATTTAGTTCAGGCTAAAAGTTTTTTTTTTACCATTCAAAACAAACAATGGACAATAATGAAAATTACGACGTTGAGGCCATTCTTGATATTGGTTAAGTTTTTTCAAGATTTATAAATTAGACTGCCATTTAAGTTTCATTATTTATCTATTACAGAATATGTCCAAAAGGCAATACATGGTACCTTCTCAAGTGGCTTGGGTTACGAAGAAGCAACTTGGAATTTTTACAAAGATGTGGGCGAAGGATGTTCTGACCTAATGAGAAAATTCATGGAAGAGTAAGTGTTTTTTTTTTTAATTTTAACCACAGCTATTATATTACCTTGTTATATGTTACAGCTTCCAAAAATCCAACCGTGCACCAGTTGAGTTGATGATAACACATCCATTCACTAAGGAACCTGAAGATTCTGATGAAGATACTGCTACTAAAGTAGTGGAGGCTCCTCCGCTTCAAAATCAGAATTGTTCTCCAGCTTCATCTCAACATAGTCATTCTTCTCAATGTGATGGCCAACATTCTTTGCCAGCATCATCTCTATTCAGAAAGCAGCAATGAAGAAGGTGCTGAATTTGAAGCTTGTGAGTACGTCTTCGAGTACTCTTCATGTCAGCAGTCGTCACCTGCACCATCCTTTCAAATTCACGAATCTGGATCAGCTGAGTTCAGTGAAGAATAGCCAATCCAACGTCAGCAGTTTCTTGGTCCTTTTGTAAGTCCATCTTACGGTCAATATCCTCCTGAAGCCGAAGAGAAAAACAAAAAAAGGGTGAGATGCATCAATTGCCAAAAACGAGGACACGTCATTAAAAATTGTCCCGAACCAATTAAGAGGAAAAAGAAGAAGAAGGCTCGCCATTAGTTATCCACAACATCGTCTGCATTGGCAACTCCATGGTGGCAACTCTGGTCGTCAAGAAATTTACTGTGGCAGATTGTCAGTTATTCTGTTGTCGTAAATAAAAGTGACAATTTCTCTCATTTTTCTCCAACTACATTTTTCTGTGGAAAGGTCTCAACCAAGTCCCAGCTGCCAAAACTAATTCTTTGTTACTGGGTGGGTCGTTAAAAAAACACTACGAATTCAAATAAAAAAAAAACATGAAGGATCAGTGATATTCCGACTGGGTATTTTCCTGCGGTATCGATTCGTAAGAGAAATGTATCTAAAGGACTCTTACTGCAATTAAGTCCGTTCACGACTCCAACTTACACTTGGTTCCGTGTCCTGAATCACAATGACTGCTGTTTCTATATGAGCAGACGATAGGGCTCCCTACCTTCTCCAATCGATTATTCGATTACCTAAAAACTCGTGGATCGCACCGCAAAACGTGAAATGGATCGAATGTCAAATGATTCTGCGTTAGAGTAGGATGTTGACAGTTTTCCAAGAAAAGTTGTGGTCGAAGAGCATTGGCCGTCATTACCCAGAGTTGGCGTGGCAGGATCGAGTTCAGTTATAACCAAACGTGGCGATACATCTCTGAAGAAAATAAGTTTTATTTACAGGATAGAATTCTTCAATGATTCAGGAATATGAAACATAACTTGAACCTATCGTTGACTTTGTACATCCAATCTTCGTTATTGGCGTTATTCTTTAGTTTTCTTTGTCAGTACACATTTGTGCCATTTATATGAGCGTTCTTCTCGGTTGGTTATCATAGTAACTCTTTACCACAATGGCTGCTCCAAACAGGAAAGTCTACGAAGCTGATTTATTAGAATTTAATTCTCCTTTTTTGCAGCAATGTAGTTATGTATTGTCTGAGGCTGTGTCGAAGTGTAGTCGTCAAGAGAAACAAGGTCGTCAACAGCTCTCTTACGAAAACAAGAAGTGGAACAGCATCAAGATTACACAACTTGCGACGCTTCTCTCAAAGGAGGATTTTTTTCGGTATCTTATCGATGTAGGTTTCATTGACCACTCTTGTTTGAAGTGCCTAAAATGTGAAGGTAGTCTCACGCTGCAGTATCGTTCGAGGTAATTATACTGACAAGTGTTCATGAAATAAAACGCCATCGTGCGCGTTTGTGCCATTTTTTAATTACTATGATCTTCCGCCATGCAGAACGAAAGATGGCGTGTACATGACGTGCAACAATAAGATCGCAGTAGAGGGCGAATGGAAAAAAGTAAATTGTGGCAGCTCGAGATCTTGTCGAACCAATACCTGGTTTTCCCATTCACAACTGACGTTGCATGAAAGTTTGGTGTTCGTTTACCTTTGGTGGATCGGTGAGGGGAACTCTCAAATCGAATAGCAGTTGGCTCTGTCACACCAAATGTTGTGGATTGGAGTTCATTTTGCCGCGATGTTGCCATCGAAGTGGTTTTCAATAATTCAGAACCGATAGGTGGTCCTGATAAGGAAGTAGAGATCGACGAAAGCAAGCTGGGCAATAGTAAGCAAGTAGCGTGTGCGACAACTTGATTGGATTATTATAAAATTTTCTTGTTTGCTGTCATAGGGAAATATAACCGTGGCAAACATGTCAATGGATCATGGATTTTCGGAGGTGTCGAGAGAGAGACAGGCAGATGTTTTCTTGTCGTGGTTCCCGATCGATCGGAGGCTACTCTACTAGCTCTAATAAAGCAGTGGATTCTGCCTGGAACAATCATTTATTCCGATTGTTGGAAATCATACCACAACATTCAGTAAGTTTATTGCTCCATATCGCCTGCTTTGCTAACATTACATTTATACAGTTAACTGTCCACTTACGTTTATTAACCAGGAACTACAACGACATGACGGTCAATCACGACCAGTTTTACAAAGATCCTATCACCGGGGCACATACTAACACCGTTGAAGGTAGTTATCACTACTAGAAACATCATTATTTCTTTAAATGGTGTTATTAATTCGCTTTTATTGTTCCAGGCATGTGGCATCATGTTAAGGCTTCTTTTCCCATTAGTAACAGGAGCAAGCATCATTTGCTGGGATATCTAAGCACTTTCATGCTGCATAGAAAATGGAGAAACGAAAAGGATGGATTTGCGCGTTTCATGCAGACCGCAGCAGAAATGCACAAAACAGGCTACAGTCCATTTGAATCAAACGGCCAGTCCACCAAAAAACGGCATGAGATGTTAAAAAAAGAGAAGTCTTCTACTAACAAAGCCACCACTAGGCGTAAGCAGAAGCAACCGTCAACAAAATAAAACTTTTCATTTCATGTTGATGTAGGCATGTCTGCTGATGGTTATGCTACAATATCGCAATAAAAATACAAAAATCTCCATCATCATTGATTGACCAGTCTCTTCACTGAAAAACCTAAATTGAAAAAAGGGAACGGCTTACCAAGATCCCTTTGATGATGCTTGACCGGTCTCTTCCTAGCTTCTCACAATTGAAAAGGGAACAGTTTCCCCAAAAGATCACTGTGTCCATGATTGACCGGTATCTTCTCAGATGTGCAATAATTAAAAAGGGAACGGCTTCCCAAGATCCCTTCAGTAATGCTTGACCGGTCTCTTCCTAGCTTCTCACAATTGAAAAAGGGAACAGTTTATCAAGATCCCCTCTCAAGATCCATTCTCCACATGCACACATCCAGCAGAGCTTATTGAATTTCCCTCCCAAAAAAAGAGGGCTAAACAACATGTTTCAAATCACAATAGAGAGAAATCATTTGAAATCGAGTTGCGTTTCATGGCCAATAGAGGTTCCACAAGTGCCACAATGAAAGTAAACGCAGCAGCAACGAATGTTGTCTTGAAAGTGACCGATCAATGGAAGACTTAAAAGTGACAAGTAAGTAGCTTAACCAATGTTTTGTATTGCAAACAATTGTTAACAACACATATATACTTTAGTTCAGCTTGATTTTCGGTCTCGCATTGTTGAAAACTCGGCCAACCAATACGGGCGCAGCCCTATCTAGGTCCACAGATTCCAGTTTTGACCAAGCTTTCTTGGTGGTCCCTACAGAAAAGCAAAAATCTCACTATTAGCAAGGTAAATTCTACGGTAATAAATGAAAATAACTTACTAAGCAATAATTTTTTCTCCCTCTTGCTCATGGGCACCTTTGTGCTTGCTCCCCTCTTCGAAGGCTCATTAGTCATTTTGTGTTTCACAAGAAACTGGTTGAACCACTTTGACTTCATCAGCTTTGACAAGTATTCAGCTATAGTATACTGGAGTGTATACTCCAGTGACTTGTTTTGCTTTCGCAAGACTTTGAGGGCTTTCCTCTTGGCTGCCAGCTCGTCATCAACTTCTTGCTGTAGGTCTGCTAGAGTTTGCTTGTCAAAGAAATTTTCTTCCCAGCCCTGATGGTACACATATTAATGACTTTTATCGTGTTACAACTTTAGGTATATCTATTGGTTACCTTTTCTTTGTCGGAGGACGACGAATTGTCATCATTTGAGTCCCGAGACGACTCATCATCGTCAGCGACAGGCTCCTCAGTCACAGTCACATCAGCAACAACATCAGCAACCGGTGCAGGTAATACCCCAGCAAAGATTGTCACGTGCTTCTGAAGTGTTAACTGCAGTATACTTTCCTTGGCTGCACTTAAGGAAAGTTGACTTTCTTCAAGATTCTTCTTAGACTCGGCCAATTCTTACTAAATAACAAAAAAATATTTAAAACCTCTGCTTAATCTTATTAGTTACAATACTTACAGTCACGTCGACGTTCCTTTCGTGCAGCAGCACATTCTCCCCCTCAAGTTTAGCAATTTTCGCCCTCAGCTCCTGTTCCAAAGCATTTTCCTTTTCTGATTTCCTGCTCTTTTTGGAATTAGTTTTCCCTAGATTCCCCGTATCACTCTTGCTTTGCTTCACTTTCGATTCCATTTTTCACAAATTCTACCTCTTTCACTATACAGGTTATACTAAGAGTTACCTGTGCAACGGTAATGGTGCACGCGTGCTTTACCTATCAGCGTGGTAGAAAAATCATTTTGGGCTTAAAACAAAAAAGGATCAAAGAGAAATTTTTTTTAAAGCGGCAAAAAGGGTGGAGGATGGATAATAGCCAAAGATGCGAACCTGACATTGTGGCGGGCGCCATTCATTCATCCGCCGCTAGTGCAGCGGTAGTGTTCCACTTACTCTCCAGGTGTTTTGCATTTACTTTACTTTACTTACACCATTACCCAGTAGAGGTGTGCCGTATAGTACGTAATTTGGTGTAGTAAATAAAGTAAATTCGTATAGTGAGTATAGTAAATAGGTATAGTGTATTGCGTGTGGTAACTCTGGTGGCAACAACTGGAATTTAGCCTTTATATTTCAATATTGAGACATCCAAAAATAATAAACTAAATCAAAATTACCATCATGAACTCCTTTTTTGTGTTCTCTCAAAAGTGTCATTTTTCTGAATTTTTTCTCACAAACATCACAGGAAGCATTGTAAGAAACTAAATTTAAAATTTCAATATTGAAACATCAAAAAATTATAAACTGAATCAAATTTACCTTGATGAGCGTATGTTTTGTGTTGTCTCATTTGTTTCATGTTTTTGAATTTTTTCTAACAAACATCACAGGCAACATTTTAAGAAACTAATGTAAAAATTTAAAAATTGTGACACAAAAAATCACGGAATAATTTTATTGTGCTTGAAGAAGCAAGATGTAATCGTGAACGATCGTCTGAGAAGAGAGGAGTTGGAATGTAGTTGCTGACTGTGATCCTTCAACATAAGTTTTATAGAATTGGTTTGGTTCACTCTTGACAAGAATAGTCACGTTCTCAGATCCTTAGTCGTTTCGTACAAGTAAGCCTTCGTTGATCTTGTCACCAGTTGCAGAATATATATTTGTTGCAACGTCTGTATATGGATTGATTCGGACTGATTAAATTGGCATAGACCTCTCGGCTTTAGTCAACTTCTTCTTGTCAATCTTAAGCAAATTTGGAAACATGCAAACGATGCACATGCAAAGGATGTATAGAAGCTTGACTTGCGGATTGTTTTCAGTGAGAAATCCCAAGCAAGAGCCGCAAGGCATCAAATTGAGATGCAGGTTTAATTATAGAAGATGGAAGCAGAACAACCACGTATGAAACAGGAAATGCAATCAGAATAAAACCATCATCAGAGCGAGTTTCGGATTGCCAACGACGGTATATCCTTGTGATGCAAGTTGAATGTAGATCATCGTTACCTAAATGTCAAGTATGGATATCTCGTTGTCTTTCGATCTAAACATACAATCTACAATTGTTGGCAAATAGAGACAATCTATTGAGTATTTATAGTAGAATATGGATGGTACAGTATCTTTCATAAAAATCCGAATGCTTTCGTCACTTTCTTTATTTAAAAAAAATATTTCAGCAATTTTTATTTAATATTAATAACATGAACTTTGTAAAAAAATCAATTCTACACATTATATAAAATTTTTAAAGTAAAGAAGAAGTAAAAAAAAGTATTATTTACATTAAATTAAGTTTTCGAACAATTTAAAACAACAACTTTAATTTAAAACAATCAACTATCAACAATCAACTACACATTATATCAAAATTTTGAAAGTAAAGAAGAAGTAAAAAAAGTTATTTCAATTAAATTAAGCTTTCGAAAAAAATCGCAATTTGAGCAATTTGATTCAGAAAAATTTCTGTGTCGAATGCAATAATTAGTTTTTAAAAATAATTCTGTCCCAATTATCATTTTTTTTCCATGATTACACGTTTTTCCCCATAATTCGCATTTCGTCGATACACGTAAACGCCATAAGAAAGTCTATTAGGAAAAACGCTGTCCCAGTTCGCTGTTTTACCTAGATTGTTCTCGCGTACTGTATTCTCAAAATGGCTTATGCCAACACCTTTGAAATTTTAACATTAGATAGTGACGACGAGGTGCTTCTTGACAATGAAGTGTATGACGATGACGGGAGCAAAGAGATATCGTACGAAAACTATCTCAAGATAAGGAAAAATGCGGAATAGCTAGCGGATACGAGGTAAGTTCTTTAGTTTATCGATAGTGTAGGATTTGAACAAATTGGATTCATTAAAAGAAATATCGTATATCGTTATGATTCATTTACGTAATATATATTAAGAATGTATCGTTACAACATTGAAATGTCTGATTGGGTGGTGAACCATTAAGCAATTACCATAACATTAAGCCATGACTATTAAGAAAAACGTTCACTAAAAAATACATTATGGCAACTCAATAGCAAATCAAACTTCGTTCTACTACAATAACAATTTCAGCAATCATCAATATATTTCTTTGGGATTAATTGTAGAAATGTATAACAAAATAGTATAAGATGTCGAAAACGAAAGTGGGCCATCCATTTTTTCATAAAAACTACGAAAACTACACCTCGTTTGACAATGGAATAAAGTGTCAGGAATATTTTCGTAATTTACTACAACACAAATAGTTCCGAAAAATTACTCTTGCTTTTGAGTTTTTTCCCTGGAAAAGTCTTTTAATAAACCGACCCACATCTTCATATATGAAAACGCAGAATATACCCATGGAGCACCACAGTTTTTAGTTTCCTCAAATACATTAAATGTGTATTAACGCTATAACTAAAATGTTCTAGGCCTAAAGTTCTGGATTTAATGCAATACCCTTATTAGCTGCACATTCTCAACTTGGCCTACTGTTGAGGTCTTTTGTACTAATAATATCATAGCACTTGCAAAAAGCATCAACTGTTAAAATACACTGAAGGAAGCAATTTCTTTAAGGCAACTGCAGAGTGAAAATGAGGAAATTTCTGTATTCAGTAGCTTTCCAGTCACCAAGGTAAGAACTCATGTTTCTGATGTCAAGCAGAATTTCATGAGGAATTTTTTAAATTGGCTTATTAATTATTGATTAGGAAGGATTTTTGAATGTAATACTAACAAGGTTGGCCGGGGTTCCTAACCAAAAATTGATGAACTGGGAAACCACACAAAAACACGCATTGCATAATGTATGCAATCTAACCAGTGATAACAGTTAGAAAAGACAAAAAAAACTATTTTCGTTACCTTTATTAGCTGCACTGGTCATGCCGAAATGTTGATTCTTGTGTTCTTTTCAGGCATAGGATACAAAAAGGGAAACAACATCGCCCATCCAGGACCCTTTTCGGCAGTTGCTCGCTTAATCAAGTAATAAACGCATCCGTAAAAGCATTGAACTGCTTGATATTTCACAGCATTGCCCGGGCAGGTGCACAAACTATTGCAAGAGGGAAAATAATTTTTGATAAACGAGTGATGCCAATATTCGATGTTCATTTGAAACCAAAAATGAAAAGATTTGAAAGAAAATATACAAAAGTCTCTATATTAAGCTTTTTGAGGCTGTTCCAGAGGCTTTAAGTATACTAAATTTCTTATAAATTTTCATTTTTTTGGTTTTTGAGTGTGTGACCATACTTCGCGTGAACAAATGGCCGAAGTATTCTCTTTCTGATTTTAATGGCATGGCTCTGTGGAAACAGGGTTAAGTAGTCTGAATAATGTGGAGTGTGCTGGTGATGACACACCAGAGAGAAATTTTTAGTATGATGTGTCTTATTTTGTTTTCTGGCCACATTGGCCTTTTAAAAATGCTACAGAAGAAAGAGTAGCGAAACTTAAGCAGTGTGCCGTACAAGTATATACTCGAATACTCATGTTATACATTATTGTAACACAAAATAATTCAATATTGGTTTTACTGGTGACTTGATGCAGCTCAAACACTACCGTGATCAGCTAGCTGGTGACATTCTTTCAATTGCAAGTTTTGGGAAGATCAGTGAAAAATGTGGGAGAAAACTGACACACCTGACGAAAACATTTTTGTCCAGCTTAGGGTATAGACCCAGAAGGTAGTGGGGAACGCCAGTCTAAGGGATAAAAAGAGAAAGAGGATTTGACTGAAGAAACTATACAAACAATTACACCACAGACATCAAAGCTTTTTGTGGCGAAAAAATCATTTGGGAAAAGAAAGTGTGACATTCTAAAAAGCGAAAAGACTGCGAAAAAAATGTGGAGTAGAGTTTGTTTTTCTTGAAGGCAATTTTATACTATATTTTTGTTTTTTCGTCAATGTATTTCAGACTCATTTCAACAGCCGTCAAATTAATGACAAGCCTGGTGACCAGACATTCAGCAGCAAAGTAATTGAAAATGAAAGCCAATCATTCAATAAGGAAGAGAACTCGGGATCACTCGGTAGAATCGACCACAACGGAATTATAAATTGCTGTTTTCAGTTCAACACTAAGTCTATTAGAATAATCTTTTATGTTATTGTAATTGTGTAGTCACCTGCAAATATTTTGATTTCTAGGGAAGTGAGGACAACCAAATCAATAAAATAATATCGTCTCCCAAAGTCCAAACATTGTTCTCGTCTTCTTCTGACTTTTTTCTCCTAGTAACGAAGACGGCAATGATGGCCCTCTCCATCTTTCGTATGGAAATGCTGCTGTTTAAAAATTATTGGAATCGGATCTTTGGCGGCTCTGAAAGCCGAAATGAATAAAAAAAGTCATCTGACGAAGTAAAAGACCTCAAAGACAAGGTCTGAGCTTTGAAAGAGGAAAACAGCTGACTTCAATGCAACCTTGATTTCTGCAAACGTAGAACAACGTGCATTTCTTTTTTTAATTGTTGATTTTTCCTGATTTCAATAAGTTTTTTTTTTTATTTTCAGAGTTCAGTGAGGTAAGACATGGGTTGACGAGCTCATAGTCAATCATAAAGCCAATAAGTAGCTATTTTCGTGATCTGTCGTTAGTTGCAATGTCAACGTGTTAACAAGCTCAGATAGAGCCAGATAGAGCAAAATTCCAGAGAAAAATATTTATGAGCCACTTGGCGATTGCAGTGTCAACAACGAGCTCTGGCCTAGATAGAACTAGATTCCAGAGTAAAATCGATGAGCCACTTGGCGATTGTAGTGAAGCGGAAGTATACATCTTATCTTCACGAACATCCTATGTTAACTGTCTGATACTTCTCTCTGGGATCCAAAGTTATTTAAAGTTGTACAATGTACAACCGATGGATGTATCCACTTTGAGCGGCTATAAAGAGATGGTCCATCGAATACCCAAAGCTGACTAAAAATGGACGGACTAAGTTTAGATGGCCGGACGTTCCATGCACGTTTTATGGAATCGGCGTGCGGCAATCATCAATGTCGACAGACACTGAATCGTCAGAAAAACTAGGATATGAGACAATAATTTTCTGCTGAATAACCGAGTTGGAAACGACAGCGTCAGTCCTAGTGCTGAATTCAATAAAAAGCCTGGGATATAAAGTCTTAATGCGGCCTTAATAAAGACATTTTGCATCTCAAACTTGTGTCTCCTTCTAAAAACAAATAGAAATTTCAAGAAAAACCGCCAACACCAATCGTGGCAGAAGCCGCATGCCGACGACAACGGCTAATAAAAGGCACCGGCCAACAACCACCGGGAGACGAATCTGCAGAGCTACTACGCACACGGCTAATTGAGGCAAACAGAACCGGGCTTCCACCGAGCTCGAGCTCTAGCTCTAACTCACGTATCTCTAAGCAAGTAGGAGTCCGCCAAGTAACTCCTCAAGTCATCCTCCCAGGCCAGAAGTCATATAGGTGACTCCCAACTACTGCTCTCACAGAACGGCCAAGATTTGGGATCCCCGATACTTCCAACACCCAATATAGAGGGTATGGAAAGGCAGGTTAACCAGTCATTGGTGGACACGATTAAATAAAAAATAGTCTGAAAACTCAATCTTCGTATCACCCAGTGTTTTTAACACATGAACGACACAGAAAGGCAATTGAGAACCAGGAATGATATCGTGCGAGAGCAGTCGCTTTCATTAGTAATGCACACAAACACTTTACTACTCGTCTAATAAAGCTTAACTTATTTGCGGACGTCACACGCGTAAAAAAAGTGACCGAGTTTCTTATGTTTATCGGCCATCTTGTTGTCGTCACTAGCGTGGGAGTCCTTTCTTGTTTGGTCTTGACCAAGAAAATTTCTTTCGTGAATGAATATCAAGAAAGATGATAGCTAACTTCACATTTTATTATTTTGCATTTGGTTCTTATTTTGAAACAGTTTTTTTTTAAATTGCAGTTATCATTTGAGGAACGCCACTTTGGGCTCTTTCATTGGTCCCATTAGTATTCTACTTAAATAAAAGGACAGGAAAGTACCCCAAAACCAATCTGATCTAACGAAGACTACCTGGTGCCATCCACTGATGTGCTTATGCGAACATAACAACACTTCGTGCATTCGGCATACATATTCCATAAATTAATTGCTGAATCCTTGCATATTTGTTAGGACTTATTTTCACACAAGACACTGGAGCGAGACCTAGAGAAAACAGACAAGCCAGGTCTCAGAGACTGGCGGACACACGACAGAACAATCACCGTATGACGGTCCACCACCATCATACGCTAGTGCCATGAATGATGATATGAATATAATTGAAAGGAAGATCTGTAGAACAGCATGAAGAGCTCTACGGCGGAGTCAAATCATTAAGGTACCTAATGCATCAATTTATATATTGGTATCCTTAAACTTGCACGAATTCCTTCAAAATATTATCGTTCCTGGATACAAATGAAGTTAAAGACCTCGAAGAAAGTATGCATCCAAATTACTGGTGTTATTCATTCACTCATTTTATTTTATGTATTTCATCTGACAGAAATGGCGATAAATGAAAAACTATATGCTTCGGTGGAAAATGCTGACAAGATGAATGGCTGGTTTGCACAATGGACCAGATGTATTCAACAAAAATGTAGGCCAATTTATACAAATTTCAGCTTTGTCCATGAATTAACTCCTTTTAATCGGTTTCCGGAACTAAACCGAAAACTAATACACCCCTCTTTTACTCTATCTCTTTCTTTAGTGGAGATCCTGGACTGTACCTACGACAATCCGGCCGCGCAGTGGGCTGCAGCCATTGAGCTCGTGAAAGAACCGTCCAAAGTGTTTGTGGAATCTCGAGACACAAAAGCGTGCTGGGATTTTCTAGCTAGATTGTTCGAACTCCCATTTTGGATCTACTCAAACTCACGGCCCCATACTCTCTGCTAGTGTGACCGAGTAGAGAGACGGCAGCCGCCAAGAGTAAGCAAATCCAGGTTTTACCACCAGACCTCCAGGAGGAGCTGAGAAAGAACGAAGAGATCTTGCGACACCACGCAAATCTCGTGTAGTTGCATAAGGCGACTGCCAAGCAGGCAGCCAAACGGAAGCTGTTGGTATTCCAGCAGGCCTAGTTCGCTGTCAAAGAGGCTAAGCTTTTGAAACCTCCCAAAGGGCAGCAACTCGCAGCTCCGGTTGGCATAAGTTGCCTGTTGAAGGTTGCAGAAGAGAGTTGTCGACGATATCAGGCAACACAGTTGTGCCAGTGGAGAATTTCCCGTTCTCCACGGACGTTTCAAGGCCACGCAGACGGTCGCTGAGCAGAGCCGTACCGCCGGCCCAAGACCTAGTCACCAGTCTTTGGGTGCCCGATCAAGGTACCATCCGTCAACGGCCGCCAACTGGAGGCACTGATCCGGATAAACCACCGTTCACTATAGACGGAAAATCCCTCCACCCAGTAGTGGAGAGGTGCAACTTAGGTAAAATAAAATTTCCGTCTAGCTCTTTTTTTCAGATCTAGCGATGCAGTTATACACTGCCTCGCCATCGTATAACACCTACCAAGCCACACCCGTTCTGGTAGTAGGCAAAGGTAATTAAAGAGTATACACCGTCTACCAGTAAAGATATTAACAAACTCTTATTTTTCTCAGGAAAAACTCAAAAAAATCAGTCAGCAGCCTAAACCCGCTGTAGAGAGCGAGACTGACACTGAGGATTTGATCTTTTAGATCATCAGGCTCAATACTCCAAGAAAGATCAAAAAGGAGAAAAGAGCAGCCTGGTCTCTCTTGACGTCAAAAACAGTCTTGACATCCATGGCAAAGCATACTGATTGGTTGTTGCATAGTCATGTGACCCGTTTACGATTTTATGTTTATACCGGCAGCCATTTCGTTTGCTCAAATAGGTCAGTTTTGTTTATGGTTTTTCTCAAATATTTATTGATTTTTAGCTTTAGATATTATTTTGATTGAATTAAGCTTCTAAAATAACCCACAATTTGTCCAATTTAGAAACCATTTCTTTAATTTTCTCTAGATTGAATTCCAAGTGAGCTGACAAATTCAACAATTTTGTTTTGTTAAATTTACTGAAATAATTATATTGGTCCATATATTGTAGATTCTAGGTAAGTTTATTGAGGCCTACTTTTTTAATTAGTTAAGCTTTTAATTAATTATTGGCTTTTTATTTAAATAGGTTTATTTCGGCAACGGTTATTTTAGGCAACTGCTTCATGGGCTTTCGAAGAAAATCCTGACCGTCCCAACACCGGGCTGACTTTTCTTCAAGAGTGGACCACGTCACCTCATCTGCTGGATTTACTCGGCCAGGAATGAAGCGCCACAACTCTGGTTTCGTGAAGATTTGTGCCTCACCCACATGATGACTCATGAGTGTTTCATGATAATTTGCTATGTTGTTACGAATCCAATTCCTAGTTGTGCTACTACCCGTCCCTTCTCTGCCCCACGGACATCGACGCACCTCCCACTTCCCAGGCCAGTCTGTCGCCTGTAGTGTGGCATTTAGCTCCAGCTTCGGGACTGAAAGTGTTTGCTTTAGCGCGAGTTTAGTTACTGCATGTACTTGCCGGTAATGCCGGACCACAACACTTCCGTCCACTCCACGCTAATTTGTGTTCATGACTTATCATCTAATAAAGCGCTAATTATTGTTGATTCAACACTTATTATCAGTTGATAAAAAAAAAATTTATTGGGGAACTAGTTATACTCATCAGCGGGTCGTCAATTCTATATCTATCATAGTTTTACTATTGTTGCTGGGGAATCTGTTGTACAAGAAGGCAATGTATTTTTCAATAAAAGATACAACACTAAAACTGATTAAGCATGGTCTAAAGCTACAGGATCAATGTAGAAGGTACTGTATTGACAGTAGCTGTTACTAGGAAATGTGAAGATACCTATATAATACTAACTGAAACGTAGAAATCATGGAAGAAACTGGTGCTGCATAGTGAAGAAACTACTGTCTTCGTTATGGCTAAAATTCAGGCTGATGGAGGATAGAAATTAGTAACGATGTGAGAGATTCATCTGTTTAAAAATATAAACAATTATTTTAACAACATTAACATTGATGAGGAGAAGTGTATTGAAATTGATATTATCTTTTAATACAATTCAATTGTATCCAATAACTCTAAAGCTTTTAATTTAATGAAGTTACATTTCTCACAACACTCCATAAATACATTTTTCTTGATAACAAAAACTAAATTGGACCACCAGGATGCAGTTCATAGTATGAGCTTCATTTTAAACTTTACGGTGAATTTAGCGCAAGCATTGGATTGGGCAACGAACGGCCATAAGTAATGTTCCATACGTGATGTTTTATTTGTATTGGTGACACAATGAACTCGTTGTGTCAACCTTTTCACGGGGAAATTTCATTGGGTTATTTCAGAAGTTCTTATACAGGACTATTAAGATACCATTCATAAGTAAAAACTCTGATACAACGGGGCACATTTAAAATTGTATTTAGAGTATAATAAGTCCCTAAAATTGGCCAGAATGTCAATAGCAATTCAGAAAGGGGGATAATGTGCAGTTTCTTGTGTTTTCATGTTTTTTATAGGAATAAAACATTGTAAAAAGTTCAAATTTTACCTCGATGAACTAATGACATTTACCCGAGTCCAAGGGTGAACAAAGGATGGGACACACTCTAAGTCTTGCTGGCAGGAGATTCAGAAAATTAAAATTTAAAATTTAAACTGTTTCAGGACACAGAAAAAGAAAGAAAACGTGTCTAAAGTAGTTAAACGCTTAGACAGTTTAAGCTACAGTTAAGATTTTCACGTGGACATTTCTTTTTAACTTTTTATTGGCTATGAAAAAAAATTTGTCTGGCTTCAATTTCTTACAAATATGCACGTGAAGAACAGAAGTGCGTAATAAGGTGTGATAAATTGATGTAGACAACCGATTACTTAATTTTTTGGTTTTTTGGTTCTCGACAATTATCATAATCTTGGGGATTCATCTTATACCGTAAGCATTCATCTACTGAAGCCTTTCACCGACAAAAGACATTTGAACGACGTAAATTGTACATATTGTGGGGTACCCATTCTGTGAGTTTAGCTCTAAATAATTTTTTTGTGTTCATTGTTATTCCATGTACAACTCAATTATAATAACCAACACAGCATAGATAGAAGCAAAAAAGAAAATATTTTCTCTCTTTAAAGGTAAATTGCGAAAAATTCACTATCTAGATGTAACCAATTTAAGCCTCATACCAGATTCTGTAGCTGCTCTAGTCATCTACACAATTTTTTATTGGACGTGGATGGGGACGACGACGAAGAGGAATATAATAACGACAACTACGACAAAACAATGAACGTAGAAACAACAATTCAAAAGAAGACATAGATAACGGTGATACCAGCCTTTGAAAAAAGAAAAAGAGGTTAGCTTATTCTTTATGGGATTTATAAATTATATTTCATTGAACTTGAAACAGCAAGCTAAAAACCAAAGACGAGTTATGCATTTTCTTTGTTTAATGGTCTAGGAACAAATAAATAAGGAAACAAAACTTTTTTTCAAATGACAATTTGTCGTTAGAATTTTGAACAAGACATCACCATCATTTTAAGACATCAATTAAAATAATGTTGAAATCTAAAATCTAATGATTGTGATGACCTCTTATGTATCATCTTACACGTCCTGTTCTCCTATCGCTCTCCGGAGCGTTTGTTTCCCGCTAGGAATATATATTTCCCTTCAGTCCACTTCTCTATTGTACTGGTCGTCTCTTGACCAACTTCCGTAAATACATTTATTCAATCAGTCAACATCCTTACAATGATCTTAACATTCTTTATCGGCTACTAGTCTCTTCATCAAATTAAGTTTCATTTCACCTTTTTGATAAAATCCATTCAGTATATCCAGCATTTGGTTGTTCACCTGCGATTACTCCGCTTCCGCCTCCATCATCATCCCTAAAATTCCTGCATTGAAAATTTGCTTTCGCTTCTAATTGAGGAACTAAGATCGGACTAAAATCGAAATAATAAGATAACACAAAAAGTTTATCAGAAATACGAGAAAATGGACATTTTTGTTGCACTTTCTCAACGACGTCTTATGCGATTGAAACCGGATAAACCTGCTTCGACAATATTGTCCAGATTAACTGCAACATCTTTTTGTAAAATTTCGAGCATAAACTGGAAATAGGGCCGACGGGAAGCTCCACCACTTCCAGATTGTTGTTGTCTCATCTTGATAGTCTTGTACGTTGTTGGGAACCACCCAACCACCTATAGTCCGGGGGCTTAACTCCTTGATAGTAGTATTCTGGCTTGTCTATTGACCTTGAGACCTCAAGTAGTTTCTCTTTTATAACGCAAGCAGTATGACGTAAATCTCGCTCAACTTCAGCAGATTCTATTATGTCATAACTCAGTAAGAATATTTACACAGGTTTCATAAAAAGCTAAAAACCTCTTACCCAGTTTCGTGGTCTATCATCGTCTCATGGGCATCAAAATTATTTAACCTGGGATTATAAAGAAAACAAAAGACACATAATTCCGTAAAAATCTTGAAAAATCTCTGGATGGCCTAACTAATGACGATTTTTTTAAGGAAGTAGGTTTTTGTATTTCTTTTTTTTTTTAATTGTGTTTTAAGTTTTCGACAAACCGATCCCTCTCCGAAGATGTTGACTATTTCTTAGAAATTGTTCTATTTGTCCGTGTGGCGCCACAAATTCAATAAAAAATCAGGGTAATAATCAATCATCAGACCAAATGTGACACTTCTTCTATAGTTCGGTAGTTCAACATTTTATTCGGCATATATTTAAATGCCAGGAGGGACTTATAGCACAAAAATACCCCGGTTGGGTGCTTTGGGATAAGCAATGAGAGTTTTTTTATGTTGAATATTCTCGCTTCAGCCAGCTTCCAATATTGTTGCTTGATGCCTTGTCACTGAAAATGGAAAAATAACGCCCACCATCCACCTCTAAGCGAATGATGACCGCTATGACCAAGCTATACAATTCATCACAAGACGCTGCGCCAGAAGAAGCAAATACTAAAAAAAATTTGATCCATTTGTCTAAACTTGGCCTAACCATGATAATTAGGCGTTTAATCTGACAAAATAGGGTTTTTGCCTATGTTAGCTTCGGTTCTTATTTTTAATGTAAGTCGTGAGGATCGATTTTCTCCCAGCTGTGAAGCGGATCCCCGCTTCAATTTACAAATTTATCAAAAACTAGCAACTCCGTGTTGGGAGGGAGATGTCTTCAAAAATGTATCTTCCGTCAAGATCTTTCTCTAAACGACTTTTTTTTATAACTGCTAATTCAGGAATATAGTACCCAAAACGGGGGCTATGCTAACGCTACGCTTACGCTAAAAAGACTTAAAAGGGTGATACCACTTTTAAGTGGAAAGAGTTGCAGTTTCCTGAGGTATTCATGGCTTTTGGCTTGCAACGCTTTTGACACGTCACAGCAGGAATTCCAGGATCCTCTCAGCTTCACATCTCTTCCCGACTGTATTTTTCAGTTGTCATTTTCTAACGATTGTTCTCAGGATAATCATGGTCTGTTAAGGGGGGAAATAAATTCCTAATTTAGTAAGCAAGTTACAATTTGCAAGAGAACAATTTTTATTAGAATATGTATATAAGAAGAGAACAAGTAATTTTTTCTGATAATTTTATTTGTAATTTGTAAATTAAAGTAAATTCATTCTGAATATTTTCACTTTGAAGGCATTGTAAAATTTTTACGAGCAATCCAGCAACGTAATTTCAAATCTCCGCCAAAAGGAAGAATATTTTGTGGCTTTGAAAACTTCTCTGGAATAAGAAAGGGTTAAAGTTTTTTGTAACAAGTATTATTAAGTAACTTTAATTTTTGTATTTAAGATTTCAACAGCAAATCGAAGATGAGAATGAGAGAGCAGCGGGATGGAGTCCGTTACTTTAGGGTACGCTGTATTTTCTCATTTTTATTATTTCCATGGCTGCTTCAAGAAACGATGCTTGGTTTTTCTTCTTCAGTCTTACGAGCTTACTTGAAGAGGAAGGAAACAAATCTAAAGAAACTGAAAACAAACGACGGAGGACATTTTCTGTTGCCGCTGCAACTTTATCTCGACTAACAAATGTCTCCCTGGTGGAGGTATAAATCATTTGGGAAAACTGGAAAAGTGTATCTTTTTGTTATTAAAATAATTTTTTTGCTGTGTTACTTTTAATAAATGTAATTAAAACAAAGTAAAGAAGGATAAAGGGGCTTCAAAATAAGACTAAGTGGGGATTTTCGGGTTTTTTTGTTCTTATGTAGTATTAATGTTTAGTTTTTGAATTCCACCATCAGCGCCGTGTTAAACACGGCGAAACAATTTCGTAAAAAAATGTGTATTTCTAATAAATTCATAAAATATAGTAAATGTCAATCAAATAAATTCAAATTTAAAATACATATTTTTTGATAAATAAACTATGATTACATGTATTGAATATTAATAATCGTTATAATTAGACCCCTGAATCTCAATTAAAAATTTTCATTTACATTTTTTTAAATGATCCAACCGGCCGATTTTGTTTGCCCTCATTAGTAATAAAATAAAAAGTAATAAGAAATAGTGTTCATGAAAAAAATTTTTAATTACAATTTGTTCTAGATATACCCCCTTTTTTAGCTAAAATGACTGGACTATAGGTTTGGGAACGGGGTTTGGCAACTTCACTCCGCACCGGATACCATCTTTCTCGTTGGCCAATCGCCATTACTTTTCCTGCCAGCGTCTAGGCTCAGAATATTTCTCGTCACAGAGATTTCTGATATTTTCCCCTTCCCATTTTTTTTTTGTAATCGTTGTGTTTAACATTTTAATTATAAGAAAAATTTCTAGTTATTTCTGCTAGTCAAAGACAAACTTGTCTTTGACTCTCGAAAACATTATCGCTTCAGTTATCGACTACATTGCTTATTTGTCTCGCAGGAATTGTGGCAAAAAAAGAGTTTTCGTTCTTTGCAATAAATCAAGTACTATTTGACGTTGTTTCACGACTGCGGCGTCATATTGGAGAATTTCAATGATCTCACCAAATTCAAACAATTGACCAAGGATCTGGAGGTAACCGCTAGTAAAGCATAGCGAAGGAAGAGTCCGAAGTTGTCGAGGAACCGTTGCCGTCTCCGGTGGTGGTTGATGAACCTCCAGTTGCATTAGTTTGCTGTTGTGGCTCAATTGTGAGGAAGTATAACAATCACACTACTAATCACTATTTAAACTGGCCGTTTCAACAGAATTATGAGAATCCACAGCGTAACGTGATACAGGTGTAAAGGAACACTTTCACAATTGTGAAGGTCAAATAAACGGTGACTTTGAACTCATTTTAGTTTTCGTTATAAGGTGAGCGTTACAGCATCGTCGTGTACGTTACCAGGAATCATAGCGATCAAAAAGAAATTCAATGATTGGAATAATTCCCAAGTCTCCTTTTCGCCGACTCTGGAAAATTGGTTGAAAAATTGCAAAAAATTTGTTACGAGTAACATTGCCTATTTTTTTTTCGGCACCAGACTTGAGTTCAGAAATCACGGCAAAGTTTGCCAATTCCAGAAAGAGCGATAAGAGCACCAAAAAAGTCAGCATTCCGTCGGTTAGCGTTCAGTGTTTCGGAAACTATTCTTTCAAATGCAAACAAGGCTACCATGACGACAAGGAATGTACCTATATCGCCACGAATGATAGAGAATGAAGGCATGGCCTGACACATCACACATTCAATCAAGAAAGGAATAAATCATCTGTTCAAAAATTGATTGAAAATCTGGAGTGGTAAGTTTTTTTAATGTTTTAGAATAGATTTTTGTTGTGGGGGGGTTGGCGATATGAATGTATTACGTTTCTTTGCAAATTATTAAGATTTGTGCTAACCGCAGTTTTCTTTCTTCTTGTCACAGGCAGGTTTCGGACAGTGTCAAGCTTGCTGAAGCGCTCATGCCACCCGGTTTTAAGCGAGTTCCTTTCTTCATCGAAAACGACGAGCCCGTCTGTTCCTCTTGCGACCTGCAACCTTTCCGACAGAGAGACAGTTTAAGACCGACTATGCAGCCATCACATCACTACTGTTTACCAGGACATAACTGACCAGAATATGGCCAGCAACCCACTTCCGGAGTACGAGACGGTGAGAAGCAAGAGGACGCTTGTATTCTTGTGTGAGAGAAAGTTGGGTTTGTCAAGCAAGCTGGCTGACGACCATTTCGACAAGTTCTTGAAAGCCGTGGAATGGAGTGAACGTGCGTGGTTTGTTTTTACATTTTAAATTTTCGTTTTTTTTTTTGTTTTTGTTTGGGGTGGGGGTTGTATTTTTTCGTGTGTGTGTGTGTGTGTGTTTGTGCGTATGTGCATTTGTGCGTGTGTGCATAAATAATGGCCTTTTCCTTTTTAACAGAAAGCCCGGCCATTACGGTGATGGGAATCGGCCCGGTTTTCCCAAGGAAAGATTGGTGGTCGGAAAATTCGCGAGCGCGTCCTCAGCCCATTCGCCTTTGTCCGCGATGATTCTCCCAACCCACCAGCAAAAGGAGGACGTGGCGACTCTCAACATGCTGCCGGATTTTATCGTCAACGCATACCGGCCGGGGACATCGTGCTACTTGCCATGAGACAGCCGACGAGCATTTACATTGGCCAACAGGATTTGGTGAGTGGTTTTTTTTTGCTTCTGTTTGACCCTGGTAAAGTGGGATGTTTTGCGAGTGGTAATTTCAAGTGATTGCTATCAAGAAACGCTAATTTTAATATTTTTCCAACTTGCATTTCAGGAACTCTTTGAGAGCTGTTTAAACGAGGCATTCGTTATTTTTTTCTGTCACGGGTTGCAGTCTTTGAATGGCAAGACAGTTAACTACGGGACGAACGTCTTAGCCACCGACGTCTGAGACGCAATATTGGGGAAAATGCCACGGTACGGTATTCGGCCGGCAGTCTCTGCCTTACTTTAAGCCGCCGAAGTAGGTGCGTGGGAAATTTTTTTTTTGCCAATGTGAACACGTTTAGTCCGTCGAAAACAACGGCTGAACAGGTTAACCTAAGTTACATGGAGTGGCTTTAACCAACATGCGCTACTCCAGCCATGCTGGGCAAACTGTATCTCAGCGAGGATCGTTTTTTGTTAGCCATGGAATACTGCATGGCAGTCAACGACTTTTCAATCTACTTTGACGTTTGTCGACAAGGTGTATATATTCAGTGGTTACCCCTCAGATGTATTGAAGTTGTCCATCTTTCTTGTCGTCTCAGCTAAGAAAATTCGTGATTGGGAAACGCTCGCCAACTTTCTCACCAACTTTACGGGCAGGTGCAGCTTGTTGGATTTGCACGGCCTGTACGCGTTATCCCGGGTCAGCAACTTAGAAGAATTGCGGCGCGTGTTATCTGTGGCGTCACTGCAGCACTCGGATATTACTGATCTGGCGATGACCATCGAGTTGGAATCATATTGCCACCGTGATTCGGTGACGTTCACCACGCATCTGCGCGATGCAGTTGATACCGCTTGTGTTGGAGATTGAGAATAATCTTTTATTGATAATTAGACAATAGAGATATTTGTGTGTGGTTGACGTGTAACAGCTATCTTATATAATTGGAACACGAAGTTCAGAACACGGTGAGAATGATATATAATAAAAAGATGGCTGATGTGAAGCAACCTAAATATAAATCTCGTCAGCTGCAGGAGCTGACATTGATAAATAGTTTAAGATCATTCTACATGAGTCACGAGAGAGCTGTTAGTTAGCGTAGTGCCAGCAGAGAAGGGAGAGGGGAAAAAGGAAGGCCTATACAGTAGATGAGAAAAGACAAAGGTATCTCCCGCATCAATAGTGCTGTCATCAAGGGAGCTGCCATCTAGTGTTGCATGGTTGCATAGTTGCATCACAACAGCTTGCGCCACATTACAAATGATGTCGCCAGGACACGGTGTAGCAGGTTCGGGGCATTACAGCAGAACAAAGACGATCTTTTCCGCTGCCTCTGCCTACCAGGTTTTGAAGGCAAGTTTTGCGAGAAACAATTCAACGATTGTGATTCGATGGTTTGCCACAATGGCAGCTCCTTCATTATTTATTTATTTAGTCAATTTATGAGAACCACTCAAAGAATTTTCCAAATTCCTAAAAAGTTACTAGCATTTGAAAAGAAAAAGAAAATTATATATGAATACATATATTTTTATAATTTTTCAAAAATGATTTCGGTTTAGATTTAAATCAAAATGTTTTTGAAAACACTGCCGACCACTGATTCACTTTGAAAATATTGAAAATTTAAAAATTCAGGTTTCTGTAAAATGGAGGGGATGCTAAAAGGGTTGTCACGAAAGAAGATGTAACACATCAATTTGATGAAATAGGCCGCAAAATTAACATCGTTGAACCCGAGATGAAGTAAGTTAATCGCCTTTGTCCAACCTACAGCAGGAGCTGAACGGCTCGGAGGAGACAATGCGTCACAATGCAAATCTCGTAGAGGTATCTGACAGCAAAGCGACTGAGAAAAGAAGAAGGATTAGTCGGGCACTGCCACGCGGAAGAATTTCTCATGCCAACAGACTCCACGAAGGTCAGTGGAGTGGCCGAGCAACCTGGTCCTAGTAGGCCACGTTGCACAAAGCGTCAAGAGCTAGTGCAAGCAGCCTACTGCAAGGCGATACAGCCGCCCATACTGCAAAATAGGTGGCATTTGGTAAGAAATATTTTTTTGACAGGTAAACAGAGAAACTGAAGACAACAAGTGATTTTTTGACCTGCCTAATGATTTTTACAAACCATACATGCTTCAAACACACGCAATGCATCATCTCGCACGTTTTGCTCTCTGGAACTAAACTCGTTAATCAAACGCCGTCGTTCTTCTTCCCCAGCCATCCAGTCTCCAACATGTTCTTCATTAAACATGTTTCAACTTATCTTCCGGGGAAACCAGTATCTCGATATGCATTTCTTGTTCCAAGTTTTCAGATTCATTAACTGGTGCAGCAGGTTGTCCGATATCACGACGGGCATTTCGTGCAACTTCATCTTTCGGGGCAACCATAACCTCGATATGCATTTTCTGGTTCCAAGATTTCAGGTTCATTAACTTGTGCAGCAGGTTAGCCGATACCACGACGGGCTTTTCGTGCGCCACGACCAGGTTGTGCGCTGTGACCACCATTTCAGGCTCTGTGTGCAATTCTAGGAACAGTGATATGGTGGTTTTTTGCTTGTGGTTGGGGTAAATGATAAAGACGAGGAAGGCCGACTCTTCTTACTTCTTATGGTGCACCGGGAATGGGGTTTTCAAATTGAGCTGGTGGCTCATTTTTGATATTTCGTCGTTCTACCGGTGGATTTAAAACGTGTGGTGCTTAAATGCGAACATTAAACATTTCCTGAATGAGAGCAGCAATATCTCGATACTGAAAAATAAATAATTTAGAAAAGCAATTTTGTATGAGGCTGGTAAGTAATATTTGAATGGAAATGTAGAAAAAACTGTAAATACCTCCTCCAGCAAGAAATTCACATCGTCGTTTACATGTGGTTCACCGTCAACTAAATCAAAATCATTTTGAGGATAATTTTCAGGGCTATATTCTACTGCTGTTTTTAAGAATTCGGTTATTGGTTGCATCTCTTCATCCGGAATTCCTGTAAGTTCTCTTGCCAGGTGGTCTGTTTTTTTTGTAATTTGCGTATCCCTGTTTTTATAAAACAATTTGCGGGCCTCCGAGATGAGAAATCCTCTTTCTGCGTTACGCAAATCTCTGTTTACCAAGGTGGGACTTACCATTGCTGACAATTCCGGGCTGACACGGTGACAGGAGAAGATGGAATGCACAACATTTAGAATCCATCACCGCGTCGACAAGGGTGAACTATGATCCTTTGCCTAACAGGGTCTTTCGGCGAGTCTGAACCCGGGTTCCCCCATTCCAAGAAAGAGAGAAAGAGTGTTTCTCACTAGTGAAATTCTCCATAATTTAAACTGTTAAACCAAATAATCCTGGTGCCGATAGTAAAATCAAAATAAAGTTTTAACAAAGATATTAAAAAATAAAGACGGATTGATCTGAAAAGCCCAGTATTAACGGGAAACTGTATTGTTTAAGATAAGACGAAAAAGTAACATTCTAATGATTAATTAGCATTTTTCTAGTCTTCAACAATTTCTTCTTCATCTTATTTGTTAATAATTGTTATTTTTCTTTGAATGTCAATTACTTCTGGTGAAAGAAATTGTTCCCACATTTTAGTGCAATTTCTTCCAGGGCTTAATCCGTCTATGAAGTTTCTTGCGAAGCAGTTTAGTTTTAACTATTCAATCCACAGCAGATTCTATTCATTTCACAGTGAAATTTCAGTTATGTTTTAATTGCAATTTTAAAAAATGTAACTGTCTACTTTGAAAAGCATGAAGCATTTCTTCACCGGTAATCGAATATGGAGTGAAAGAGTTGTTGCCGTCTTTTGTTTCGAATCCACACATGAAGAAAATGATTTCTGTTGAAGCCTCCAACAGACATCATTTTCTTAAAATTATCTTAATAGTATCGGCATTCCTCTAAGTTCGAGGAATGCCGAAACTTTTGAAATCATCCAGTAATTCAACCTAGATTTGAAACATTTATAACTAAGTATTTGCTGTTCAATTATAAATGGAAATAATACCAAATTGGCAGGTTTGCAGGTTATTGAAGAAAATTTAGATGCTTCTATCGTGATTTTGTCGTAATTGTTGCGAATATCTCCATTTGCCATGTTGATAATATCACTGAGTGACGAGTAGTGGGAGCCCTTTTCGTCCTTTAAGGAGATAGTCAGGACACGATAGCTGGCAAGACCACTACCTATCGATTCAAAAGGTGGCATCAAGAATTGCACGTATCCATTCATATTAAGCATTGTTCTACAATATGTATTCACGAATAGGTTTAAAAATTTCAATTAGAACTACTATAATTGGAATTTTTATTAAGTTATAGCACAGAAAATTGAATGACAAATTTCAATTAGTACTACTGCAATGGCATTTTTCTTTATTTATAGCACGGATAATTGAATGACGTTAAATTATATGTAATTGAAATTGTTTCTTACTGATTTGTTTCAACGAAGTCGTGTAGCAATTTCAATGCATCCCCTGAAACATAACATGCCAATTCCTGATATTTTTCCATCAGAGGCAAGATCCTGAAAAGCAGTTTACGGTTGCGAGTTTTGTAAATGCTCAGTTTGCGCTTTCATGGAAAGTAATTTACTTAACATTTTATTTTTCAATTTTAGGAATAATTCAATTTTTGTTTACTAGCAACAAACTCCCGAGGATAAAAAAACATGTAACCTGATTTCCAAGCATCAATACAAGAAGCAGTTCAAAGAGTTGACGAAGGGAAAAGCGGAACTGTCTAATGAGTTCAAGTCCACAAGTGATAGCGATTTCGTTCCCCCCAGACGTAACGAAAAACTAAAGCCAGATGACTTAATTTTTTTTGTAATTTTTCTCTAATTTTTCGCTGATTCTACATTTTCAATTTCATTATTGTAGGAATCACATAGGTTTGTTACACAAGAATGTATCCAGGACTTGGAAAGAACATGTACTAGAACTGCGGTCACAGGCGGAGTTTCCACTGTTAACAACCACCACACAGAAATTGCAGGTCTGGAACACGAAATATTGGTTGTTGAGATGGTAACAACTTATTTCCCGTTTCGGCTCGTATTTTAGTTTTTCAACTAGCCGAAAATCATCTAGTGTGAATGCGTCTTAAAATCTCGTGTTGGAATTCTTAATCACAATATTTAAATTTGTCAATATTTAGGGGGCGGAAAAAAATGTCATAATTGAAGCCATTACCTCGGATAAGACAGACGACGAGAAAGAGTGCCCAGTCACAGCTGTGGCAAACATCATCCACATTGGTCATATATTCGCAAGAGAAGACGTCGTACTACTGGTAAGAATCGAAATTTGATTGGAAATACTTGTTTAATTTAAAGTAAGTTATTTGTCCCGTCATTGGTGGAAATAATGATTCTAATTTTTATTCTCATTCTCATTCATTCTGAATCTGAATCTGATTGTGATACTGTTTCTTTTTTTTCCGAAACAGAGGTAGAAGTGATAGATACGTGCCGAAGTGTCAATGCCATCGCCAAATGGTCGCTTCCAGTCGACGAAGATAGCCAAAGCTCCGGAACTGCCGTTCTTGGCGTCATCGCTGTAAAAGAGCCCGACGAACCCGTCGACGCTGCTCCTGTCTCTAGTCGACACAAACGGCAAGATATTCCACTGGACGTGGCCACGCACCCATCATCTGAACGTGAATCCGCCTCTCCTGTCGTCTACGTTCTAGACGATCCAGCAGTGTTTACTCAATCTTGTAATGGCTTTTCATCTGTGTGAAACGCGTCTGTCACGAACCAGTTCTCCCCTAAGCGTTAGCCAAAAATTTGCTGTGTCACGCAATAAGTTTCTGCAATGTAAAGAGCAGCTTTCGACGTCTTTAAAAGCCATAATTTGGCATTAGTAGAAGTTCCGGCTAATGGGTACATGTCCATTAAGAACAATAACTGTTTTCTTGAGAATATTTGTTTTCCCTTTAGAAATTATTGTAAATTCAGTTCGCATCAACTACCTATGTGTTGACCTTGTATTCTAGCTAATTAAAAGCAAAAAAGTTAAGGTGGTGGGCGTATACCCTGGCAAGCTTCAGATCTTTTTTAGCTTTCAAGCAAGAATGTCGTCCGACAACTCGTCTTACTCTAGTTCATCCAGCTCTAGCTCATCTTCCTCTAGTGGCAAATCTAGTTCTAGTAGTTCTTCTCTTCTTAACTACTCTACTCATAAGTTCAATCTTTCCAAGGCTAAATCAACAGGATTGTTCCAATGGATCGTCACAGGCATCAACGAAGACAAAATCAAGAAGTGTAGAGAAATCTACAAACCAACACTGAAGAGTATCCTAGCGCCATAGCCAGTATCCTAACGAATCCTACGTTAGACGAATCAATCTACCTCCGCCTGAAGGCTTCCAAGGGTTCGAACGCCACCAAGGCCAACATTGATCCGACCAAAAAAGCTCACAAAAAGCAGTCGTTTAAAGTTTTGGACCTAGTCAAGCCGCTTCTATTTCTTTCCAATCGGTCAAAACTCAAGAGAAAATCTGAGAGCGACGTGGCCATCAAGTTGCTCTCAGACTCTGGTCTACACTCTTCCGTGACATCACAAAATCACGACGCCATAACATTCTTTCACAAGTTTATCCCGAGTACATAGGACTGCTGGAACGCGATGATATGTGGTCAGGCGTCGAGGACCTGTTTGGACGAAAATTCCTGAGACACCTCGTCGAAGAGGCGAAATCCCAGGCCACTTTGGAAAGAATTGCCAAGAAAAACAAGAAATCAAGTTCAACCAAAGACCAGCCAGCAGGTCCCTCAGGCCAGTTCAACAAGTCCAATAATCACTCCAACCCCGGATCACGCGATGGGTATGTCTCAATATCCCCTTATTCTTTTGGTGGACGCATCTCGCGTTTTGTTGATGTTTGGCGGACTATCACGGGTGATCCGTGGATTCTAGAGACTGTTCAAAATGGCCTTAGTTTGGATTTTATCTCGCCCGCAACGCAACGGCGAATTCCCCGTAACGCCGTAATGAATTCTGAACAAATTGGTATTTGTGCTGAAGAAATTACATCTCTACTAGAAAAGGGGGCGATAACGCAAGTGTACAATTACTTCTTTGTTAGCGGTTTCTTTTTGGTCCCAAAAGCGTCAGGGGGGTGGCGTCCTATCATCAACTTAAAGGCCTTAAATCTTTTCATTCAAAACCGGCATTTGAAAATGGAGAGCGTCAGCACCTTGCGATATACTATTAGAAAAGGGGACTGGTTAGCTAAAGTGGATTTGAAGGACGCGTATTTTCCCGTTGCACTTAATCAATCACAAAGAAACAAATTTTGTTTCAAATGGGGAGAAAAGATTTGTCAATATGTGTCAATGCCCTTTTGCCTCGGGCCAGCCCCCAGAGTTTTTACAAAACTTCTGAAACCGATTGTCGGTTTCCTTCTGCAGCAAGGACTTCGTTTAGTCGTGTATCTAGACGACATTTTGATAATAGGACACTCAAGGGAAGAGGCACAAGAAGCTGTCAAACAAGTTGTAGGGTTGCTTGAATCACTAGGCTTCGTAATTCAAGAAGAAAAATCCGTAAGAGAGCCGTCGCAGTCACTCGAGTATATCGGTCTGATGATCGATACGATTTCTATGTCGTGTATCCTCCATCAAAAGAAAAAAGAAATACTTGTGGAACAATGCAGCAGAGCTTTAAAGTCCAAAACTATAACGCTCAGGGAGCTGGCGTCGATCCTGAGCATTTTTAACTGGGCAGCCCAGTCAGTCAACTATTCCCCAGCAAATTACCGAGACTTGCAAGCAATTTACATCCAACAATCAAAATTAGCGCATGGGGATCTCTCATTGGTCGTCACTCTCTCTTCAGAGGCGAAATCCAACTTGTCATGGTGGATAAAGCGTGCTAATTTCTCAGAAGGTCGGAAGATAACATTTCCCACCCCCTCATCCATCATTATTTTTTCCGATGCGTCGTTAACGAAATCTAGCCCATTTTGCTCAGTCGCTTTAGAAATTAGCTCTTGGTGTGAGAAACGAGCGATCGATCTTCATGCAATTTATTTGCCTGGTGAATCCAATTTTATCGCCGACGCAGAATCAAGCAATCCACTTTCGACGGGAGATTGGAAGATCTCGACCTCAGCGTTCGAAAAGATTCAACAACTATGGAACGTGAAAGTCGATCTGTTCGCCAGCTCATGGAACACACAACTCCCGATTTTTGTCAGTTGGTTTTCCCAGCCCGGCGCGTGGATGACAGACGCGTTCACACTGAACTGGAGGTTCATCCGGAGTTTCGCTTTCCCCCCCTTTCAACCTCATCTCGCAGTTTCTTTCGAAGCTGATCCAGGACCAAGCAACAACGGTAATGGTCACACCGCTCTGGCCCACGCAGTCATGGTTCCCGATCCTGTTGGAACTGTCGATAGACATACCCCGCTTGTTCCATCCGGAACAGGATTTGTTGACATCCTTGCTGGGGGAATTCCATCAACTAACGGCCAATCATTCCATCCGGTTAATCACCTGGAGGCTATCGGGAGTTGTCTCGATAGCCAAGGCTTTCCGCCAGAAGTTGTCCAGCTTCTCCTTCCGCAACGAGATAAAACACCAACGCTGCATACCAGTCGGCGTGGAATGGTTGGAGTAATTGGTGCCAAACAAAGACAACCGATCCCGTGTCTGGTGGTGTGAAATGGTGGTGTGAAATGGTGTGAAAAATCCCCTGGTCACTCAGTTGATGAAGGGAATATACAACGCGAAGCCCCCAACTCCTAAATATAGCAGCACATGGGACCCGAATACAGTTCTCTCCAACTTTGACGTGACAGCAGGACGGTCCCTTAAACTCTTGCAACTGGCCCGCAAGGTAGTCCCCTTTCTGGCCCTTACAATTTATTAGGATGTTCCGAAATCGCTTCCATACAAGCAGAAACGATCAAGTTTTCAGGATGTTAAGTTTCTTTTAATCTCGGAACTCTCCGAAAATCCCAGCGTGGCGGCCCACTTACGCGTTTCTCCTTAGACGAATGGGAGCAGAATAGGGCAATTTGTCTGCTCACTTGCCTTTGGACGTACGTAGAAAAAACCAGCAGTCTGAGGTCTCCCCATAACGCACAACATCTTTTTATCGGGTCAACAAAGCCTCACAACCCAGTGACAGGGTCCGACAGTAGGGCGATGGATTAAAGACCAGTTAAAGGAGGCAGGCGTGGACACATCTGTTTTTTCTGCACACTCTACCAGAGGAGCGGCGGCATCCAAAGCCGCTTCGGCCGGAGTTTCGATCCAAACAATCTTGAAACAAGGCCACTGGGCCAACGAATCAACCTTTGTTAAATTCTACCGCCGTGATACAGCAATTGATCAGAATTATTGGGAATGAAGATGAGCATCAACTAACTATATTCCCTCCCACCCTGCCCTAAGTTGTCTCTGGAAAAGTGTTTTCATAAAATCACCAACTTCTCTTTTCTATCTTATAGATTTCGGTAACAGAAGTGGGCCTAACTGGAAAAACAATTGGGAGAAGAATAGCGGTGGGCGATTCAACAAAAATTTAAATGTTTTGATGTAACCTGTACCCTCTTTCAAAAGATCTGAGGCTTGCCAGGGTATACGCCCACCACCTTAACTTTTTTGCTTATAATTAGCTAGAATACAAGGTCAACACATAGTTAGTTGATGCTCATCTTCATTCCCAATAATTACAATTGTCCATCGCAAGCTTCGCTTGCTCGAACAATTTACAATTGTTTGTTCTATGCTCTGTCCCGCCAATTTTACGGAAATATGGAATATCACTTTTTCATAAGACAAACCGTGCCAGACCATTTGGAGTTCAACTCAAACTTCTTTTAAGAGTTTCACATTACCAAGCACTTCTTTACCAATTAAGGTATTTTGCCTTGCGTGTTTTTTTACAAACTAATACTTGACAAATGATTGCAATTTCTTTTTTTTTTAAGTTAGAGAACTTTGAAAGGAATGCACCTACGGTGAACATTTTGTTCTTGCTGCGTTTTCTAAAGAGTTCAAAGTTAGTTCCATTATCTTTCCTTTCTAAAGAGTTCAAATTCAGCACCATTTCTTTCCTTTTTGCGAGAGTTTAACCATTTTTTTTTATTTCAACAAAATGTTTTTTTTGTGAGCCCCTTTTGGTCGTTCAATAATTAAAGCGTTAATATTCTTGGCAGGTAACTGTGAAGATTCTTTAACCCAATGGAAGTCACACAGTTGTTGAGTATCAAGGAATTCTTCTTCCCGCTGTTCAAGTAGCATAGAACAGTTAAAATCATTATTACAGTGTAGCTGCTATTGGGGGAGGAGTTAATCCAGGTTAAGATCACTTGTCAAATTCTGTTGAAAAAGTAGCTGACGACGTTGGACCGAGGAGGAAGTCATGGCGGTGTAAGCTATCAAATCGTTATGGAATGTCAGGTAACACATTTGAAGTTGAATTTTGAAAGTGAACGCGATTTCTGAAGCCCTGTTGTTGTTAGCCCTTTGGCATCTACCTTTTCTACAACCGTTTATGTTTTGAGCCCTAATTTCTTGAGCTCTTTAATAAGTTATTTCGTCAGTTTCTTTGTCTGTATCACCTTTATGAGCCTTCTGGAATTGAGTCCGTTGCTGAACCTTTTTTTTTACTTTTTGAGTCTTTACCTTTTTTAACTCTTTCTGTGAACCAAGAAGTTTTGTATCTACTTTACTCTTGCTCCAAGTTATTGCAAGTAAAGTTATTGTCGTTGCTCAAGCAACAATAAATATTTTGTGCAACGGAGACTAATCGACACGAGTTTCTCAACTAATCGACTCTCTTACCAAGCGCGTCTGCTGCTACAAAGTGTATTCCAACGACTGCTGCTTTGCCGCGATGGATACAAATGTTAAACAAGATGTAGAACAGCTCTACAGTAGTCCTACTCTGAATATATCATTAGTCGATTATTGAATGTTGGGGATTAAAAGAAAACATTTACCACCAGTATGGTTCGGTTTGGCACATTTCCGCTGCAATTTTTCAATGAATACTGCTAAAGGATTATCAACACAATGGCAGTGAATATTCCCGCTACTATCTACCCAATAGTATGGGAATGCTTTCTGTTCAGGGTTGTGACGGAGGTAATTATTATGCTTGGCATTTTTTCCCAAAGATAAATATCCAGGTTTTTGGTTGTTTCTATTTTCTTGAAGAATTTTTTCCTGTCTTTTCTCCTTATGATTCTTTTCAAAATTTTTAGGACAATTTTCTTTTTCCATTGGAAGGAATTTTTGTTGTCGTGTCTTTTCTTCGAGTTTTCTTATCTTATCTTTTCCTTCGTATAGTTGCCTTCGTATTTTACCATGGTGGCAAAACCAATAAATTAAATGGTTTTCTATGAAGTTTTGTGGGCAGAACTTCACATCAGCAACTTAAGTAAGCTTTATTTCTGAGATATTTCCTTGTAAGGTAGATAGAATCGTAACAAATTTGACACGTAATGCCTACGGGTAGGTCAAAGAAATCACAAACGATAAAAGCTTTCATATTAGCTTGTGTAGGAATGGCGGAATGAAGATCTTTAGGTAGTGGTTGAAGATCATTACCTGATAGGTCATCTGTAATGGAGAATATTTCAGATGTAAAAGAAAAATCTCATGGCTATCGGTAAGCACACTATTTTAATATGTAGTTTCACACATTGAAACAATTGATCACATTTTTTCTTGTTCACACGGATTAAAAACCGATGTTACCCTTAACCATGTTGAGAACCTCGTTGTAGATGACGTAATTTTGAAGTTTTTTCATCAATGAAGATGTCTTTTTCTTCTGGGTTTCAAGTGTTTTTATGCCATTTTTGTTGTGGTCACACAACACAAAATTTGTATGTAAAAAGTGTCTTTGCTCAGTGTTCCCTCTAGCTTCCTAGGTATATTTAAAGTCTCAACGAACTGTGGCTATGATTATTTTAATTTCATTTTATAAACTCTATACTTAATCATAGACATGTGTATCGTAGAAACCTGTATTGTTGACTACAAATACAATTCTCATACCGTTTTTTGTCGCTTTCCGCTTTATTTTTTTTCGCTCACCCTTCATTCACCTTTAATAATTGCTGACTTTTATATCAACAAAAGAGTAAAAAGCACGAATCTTTATTAATAAATTGTCATTTAATATTTTGTCCAGTTGCCGTCGTTTTCTACGATTAGACGAAGCCTGGAAATAATAGAATAAGGAAGTTTTCCCAATTAATTTGCATTTGGTCGGTACCCATCCCAAATTGAATGAACCCTATCAAAAATTTCATCCGAATTACGAGGTCGGAAAAATTCGCAATCCTTGACCATACCACCCCAAACTTTCTCTATTGCGAAAATATCCACTCCCTTAGCTGGTCTGTAAAGCAGATCAAAGTCGGATCAAAATAAGGATTATCATCAAACACAAACTTGATAATATTGGTTTCAGGAATGGGCGTTCTATCCTGAACAAATGGAACGTACATCCTCGGGAATCTAAATCTGTACGGAGGGAAGCAGGGAATTTTTAAGGATTTCCAAATATATTTTGGATGTAATTTTTTTTTTATACGGACAAAATCACTACCAACACTTCCGGAAAACCAAGCCTAGACAGGGACAGATTTCCTTCCGCTACGGTCATTAAACTTTACGTGGTTTTATTAAAGCGGGTCCCATCATGCCGGTACTCAAACACTCGGCCGCACTAATACGATCTAATATTTAATTTATTGTTAGATGCAGTTTACCGGTATTATAAGAATCACACTTAAGATAAACCGAATGTTTTTTCGTTGCTAAAAATCTAATTTTCCCAGAACGCTTGGGTTTTGTTCATGAAGTGTAACTCAAATTCAAAGCGCAAATTTGCGTGCACAGACGTCAAAATCTATTTTCACATAGAAGTCAAAAACAATTTTCGTGCAGCTCGCCACGGGTTAATTCATTTCCGTTTAAGAATAAGGATGGTAGTTTTTAAGATTCACAGCCACATTAACGACATCTAGAAATATTGAGTTTCTTTATATTAGTGAGATTACTTTTCTTACCCTTACCTTTAATTTCTTGTGCTGTTGTGATTAGCTTAATTTCCATCGCTAGGACTATATTATCTTCATCTTCCGTGCCTACCCGAACTAACTTGCCTAACCTTTACGTCACCTGTTTCACGATACCATGTTTGCCAAAACTCACGGTCACAAATTACCCTAATCGGCCACTAATAAATCCAACCGACATCCTATCGTTGGAATATGCAATGATAGCCCCACGTTCTTTTTCGTTTAAATTTTTTCTGTCGTTGATCAGCACGAAACAAAGCGACTTAAAACTGATTTTCTCGCACTAAATGAATTCTAATTGCAGACAGCCGCATAATTTCCCCCGAAGTTTTGTGTGATCATTTCTGGGTCACGCCTTTAATCAGACTTGAATAAGAAAATCATTACCCTTCCTATAACCATTTCCATAATTTTAGGAGGGATAGTATGAGCAATTATAAGTAACCTTGGGGCTTCTTGTTACCGCTTGGCTTTTAAGGCAACTAGAACCCAGCATTAACATTAGATATAAAACGACTAGCTCTGAATCCTGTGAATATCTGTGCTAGTTACTGGGTGCGTTTCCCATGACTACTTCAAGAAAATTTACTTAACATTAACCAGTATTTCACTGTGCTAGAGAGTGTGGTCGTGACCAAAGGAACTATCGTTTACTCCTTTATTCCCGTTTATTCATCGCAAACGGTAAAAGGAATGGATTCCTGCCAATTAGGGGAGACTGGAGTATACTGGGACACCGGGTCAAAAGGGACAGTAAGGGGAAAAATAGTAGATGTTAATAAAATTAAAAAAAACTTTTAGTATGTTATTAAAATACGTATAATCTACTTTGGCATGACATTTGGCTGAGTTTTGTCAATAACTGTATGAGTAATTGACAAAACTAAAAAAAACGGTTTTTTTAAGTTATTTTGGTCTCCGCCATTTTATGTTTATAGAAACAAATAAACGCTTATGGCATGTAAATGTAATATGTAAATGAAGCTAAATCATTTCTTGATCGTTAGAAACAATAATTTTAGATCAATTAGTTTAGACAGTATTAACTTTAAAAAAAAAAGTCTTAATCCGGAAATCGGGACAGCTGTTTTTGACTAATTTGGGACAGTTACGGGCCAATCAGCGTACAGCATTTTAAAGAGGCTTGATTTCCTGACCTGGCAACGCAGGATATCCTACTCCTCAATAAGGGTTTTTGTATGTATAAGAAAAAAGGTTCATTAACACAATAATCAAATTTAAATATTTATAAACTCAAAGAGTCTATGCAGTGGGACACTTTTTCAATTTTTTGTCAATTTTCTTAATGAATTTTAAGGCGAAAACAGAGGACATCCCTCACCACCCACCCCGGTGTCCTCACTTACCCCAAAAATTAGGCTCCTCTCACAAATCTGAGTAAACTTTAAAGGTCTTTTATGGGGAAATGGTTTATTATTAAATTATATAAAAAATATGGGGGGTACATTACAATATGGAATACATAAAAACAAAATTTTAAAGAAATTAAATGATTAGTTTGGGAGATATAGGGGGAAAACGAAAACCGTCCCGTCTTACTCCAGTATCCCCTACATGCCCAGCATTTAGTGGCCCGACAAGAAGTTCGGACATAATATACCCGTGACTTTAATTTGATGACAATTCATTCACGAATTCAACAAGGCAGGTCCATTTATCGATAATTTAAATGAATTTTGGGGGAAATGGGAACATCAACGGAAATCGTTTATAGGAAAAGAACTTTATGTCCTGTCTTCCAACGTTGCATTTTTACGGGCGAATTTTTCAAATATAGAAGAACAATACAATGCTTTGTAAAGTCCAGTTTTCATTTTGTTTATTTATTTATCTGTTAACGATTGTGGCACTGCGGGAGGTACGTCGATTGTTAGAGTTTAGAAAAGCATTAACAATTATTTTGGGAAGTGTATGGTATAGTGGCTAGCCTCTGCCGGCCTCTGCGAAAAATATAGCATGAAGTTAGCTATAAACTAAGTAGGAAAACGACTGGTGTTATGTGTGGTTATAGCTGAATTTTAGCGAGCTAGTTTTGCCCCCACTAACTTACTTTTTGCTTAGTGGTACTAAGTGTTCGAATATTTAGCTAGTTTTATTGATTTACCTTGAAAATAAATTTAAAGCTAACTTAATGATATCATAATAATAGTATACTGAGCATGTTAATCTTTGACCTGTGTAAGCTTTTTTGAGTTAAGAAACAAGTTACAAAAAAGAGATAAATTTTCAATAGACCTCTTGCACCGTGCGGATAGCAGGATTCTTGTAGTCCGACAACGCTGCAATCCGCCATATTGAGAAAACCACACCCTTTTTTAACACTGTCTCTTATGGAAGTATTTTTTCAAAGTGTTTTTTCTCTTAACTGGATAACAACTTCGACCAAAGAAAAGTATTGAAAAATACTATATCATTCAGGTAATCCGTAGCATGTAAGTTTTCCACTATTGAAGTAGTGGAAGTCATATTAATTAAATGTTTTGTACAGGGCATATGGGCATTGTTTACATACTATGTAAGACCCAAACATGTATTGTTTACTTATAATTTTTAACATTTTCCCACTGAGACACTTGGTAATTCATTTTTCTTAATTATTTAGATTGTCATGTGTGACGAGGTATTGGTGCGGCTGTGCTAGAATTTACGATACTTCACGGACATTTTTGCGACGGCCTGGCAGCCGTCGAAGCGAAAAAACATTGCTTTGCTTGTTTCTGCTATGTTCTGCACGAACATCGTCTTTACGTATGTCTCTTGGAATAGGGGTAGATACATGAAATTTAGATCTGTCACCGGGTTTTTTACCACCAACTTGATCGCATCATTCTTCAAAGAATCCACGTGAACCGGTAGCTAGACTAGCTAGAGGAGGTGGAACATTTTTTTTCTCTGGGCTCATCCGCCGGTAACACAATTTTTGGCTTTAAAGCCTTTCCTTTACTTCGTTCAAGAGTTATGATTTTTTTTATTTCGTTATTATTCCCCATGTCTTTGGTACACGCTCTCCCTCTCCAAGCGAAGGGAGGGTGGGAGAGGGAGGGAGGGAGTGTGCGCCCGCACCAAAGGAATAGGGAAAAAAATTAAAATTAAAAAATTCGCAACTCTCGAACGGGTTGTGGAACAATAAGTTTCATTCTTTGAATATGTGTTCTTCATACTCATATCTATAACTGGTACAAATTTGGTGCATCCGAAAGACCAGATCGGATCTGCTGATCATGAAATAAAAAATGTTTGAACGAAGATTACTACAAGAAGACAAAACATTTTTGCTATAGGTAATAAATACACAATCAAAAAGAGAAAAAATGATTTTTCTTATCGTCATTTTTTCATAATATTTAACATCATACAAGTGACCCGTGCAGTAATTTAAATTATAAAACGCGCCAAACATTTATATAAAAAGTGCAAAACTTTAACATTTTGTAAAAGGCTTAGTATAAAAAAATCCTTTGGGACATTGTTTCTTCATGACATGAAGAATACGCGATAAAAAAATGGAAAAACCAAATTTTTTTTGCGACGAAAAAATTCGAAACTCGGCGGAATGACCCTGTTTCAAGCTCTTATTTTGATAAAACTCTTATTTTCTGTCCTAATAAATGGTTATATTTCAATTAACTTAACTTTAACGGCAAGTTTGGGACTAATTTGGGGTTACAAAGTTAAAAATTAGTTTGATAAAGCTACTTTATTGGTAAAAACCATACTTTTGTCATAAAACTGTTTTTTTTTTTTATTTTCAAGCTTTAATGTTTCAGTAGTTTAAAACATCTGTAACAGGTCAAATAAAGTATAGTTTACCAAATATAAGTAGGCATTTCTATTTTGCAAAGTACTTAATTTTTTTAACTACTTTTTATCTACTTTATCTAGCTAGATATATTTGAGCCTAATCTAGCGCTACTATAAAGCTGCATGGTGCTAATCATTTATTTGAAATTAACTTGCCCACAATGTGCTTACGGTCAATTACGATCTACGGTCTTCTTAATCAACTACGGTCTTCTTCTTCAATTCCGGTCTTCTTCCTGTTTCTTCCTCAACTCCGGTAACCTTCTTCGACTCCGTTATATTTTTTTTCAACTCCGATCCTCTTTTTTTAACTCCGGTCTTCTTCTTCGACTACGGTCTTCTTCTTCAACTATACGGTATTTTTCTTCGACTTCGGTTTTCTTCTTTAACTCTGGTGTTCTTCTTCAATTTTTGTCTTCTTCATCATTTCCGGTCCTGTTCATAAGCTCTCGTCCTCTTCTTAAACTCCTGTCCTCTTCTTTCACTCCATTTTTCTTCCTCAACTCCGGTCATCTTCTTCAACTCCGGTAATCTTCTTCGACTCCGGTCTTCTTCTTCAACTCAGGTTATCTTGTTCGACTACTGTCTTCTTCTTCAGCTGCAATTTTTTTCTTTAACTATGGTCTTCTTCTTCAATTACGGTCTTCTTCATCAGCTCCGGTACTCTTCATAAACTCTCGTCCTCTTCCTTAACTCCGTTTTTTTTTCCTCAACTCCGGTAATCTTATTCAACTCCGGTAATCTTTTTCGACTACGGTCTTCTTCTTCAACTCCGTTCCTCTTCTTTAACTCCAGTCCTCTTCTTTAACTCCCTTCTTCTTTTTTATCTCCGGTTTTCTCCTTCAACTATGGTCTTCTTAATTAAAGGCCTCTTTTTCAAGTAAGATTTTATTTTTCAACTACAGTCTTTATCAGAATCCGATCCTGTTCATCAACTACGGTCTTCTTCTTCATGAAAGCAAAAACTAGCCACGATCGAATTCTTGGAAGAAATGCTCCCTTCATTTTTTTTAATTTTTTATTCTTTAAAGTTTAAACTTTTACAAAACTTCGTTTATCACACAAAAATTCATGGTCCATAATGGACCATGAATTTCATATGGACCGTCCATTAACCATTCCATACGCAAACGTAAACAATGACAAGCAATAAAACAATCTATCTTTTACGTGTAGCTAATTTAAGTTATTGAAAATTTCATTAAAATCGATATTTTCCAAATCTATTAGAACATTCATTCCTATCAAATTACTTTGGTCTTTTTCTTTATTAGATTCTTTCAAAACAATTATTTCATAGATACGTTTATTTATAGTTACATTACATCGACCTTTATAAGCAATTTTTTTAAAGGTTGGATCCATAACTGGAATAAATGATTTTCTTAATTTTGGTTTCCCTATTCTGTCCCACGTTTCCTTTGTGATAACTGATGTTGTTGTCCCAGTATCGATTTCGGCTTTAACTGTGTATCCATTAATATTTAAGTTCAAGGTTGGAATTTCAGGAAAATCTTGTCCTAATTGTTCCAGTTTTTCTTGCTGAATGTTTTCAATGTTTTTAGATAGAACTTTTTTGTTCCAATCAACGTTGTGAATAGCTGATAGCCAAGTTCGTCCAACAATATTCATTACAAAATTACCCGAAACATACAATGGTAAAAGGTAGCTCATGTTTTCATAGACAACGCTGGCCATGAATATACCCTTTAACTTCGCAGACCGACCACTCGTCGACCTAAACGAGTAACCTTTTACTTGAGTTAATGGTGGCTTTCCGATCCGCTTCCATTCTTCCTTTGTAATAAATGATACGGGACTCCCCGAGTCAATTAGCATTTTAACTGATTTTCCTCTAACGATAAACTCGTCAGACGGTGGATTGTGTAGGCAGTTTGTTGTTTTTTCTTCCAGGAAGATATTTTTCAAAATATTTTTTATTATGTTACTCGTTTTGTCTGTTTGCGGTTTTGTATCGTTGCCCGTATGATGTATTGACTGTGTTATTGTGTCAGACAAGATTTGGCGAGCCTTTAGTTTGCGCTCTTGTCTTTTAAGCTCGGCCGGACTGGGAACGACTTCTGGCAAATCACCGACCTTCATATCCAGCTCGAGATATGCTTCGCCCACTGGATTGTTGGACTCGTCGTTCAGTTGCATCTTCAACGCACTGACATGGCCATTTTCGTCGTGCATCAAATCAGACACGGCCATTTTAACGAAGCCGACCGTGGACTTCTTCAATCCGAATAACGACGACTTTTTGACTTTGAGAGTCATTAGACACGATTCAGGATGTTGAGTCTTGATGGTAAAGTTTTTGTTCCATTCCGGCTGGCTGCCGCGGATCGTTTTGGATTTGAATTTCTTTGTCTGGTAACAGATTTTGCCGCGCATTTCCTCGATCCGCACGGACACGTAATATTTGTCGGAATCTTTCGCTTCCGGAAAGTTGGCGCCTCTCACCACTTTCATTTCGACACGTTTTGGCGTGTTGACGACTTGAATCGGATTTTCATTCCCCGTTGGCAAGTCCTCATCTTCCTCCTCCTCCTCGTCCCCTTCGCCCCCTTCGCCCCCCTCGTTCTCTTTCTCCTCCTCTTTCTCCTCCTCTTCTTTCACCTCCTCCTCGCCCCCCTCGTCCTTCTCCTTCTCTATTTCCTCCTCTTCTTTCACTTCCTTCTCCTCCTCCTGATTTTTCTCCATTTGCTCGTCTGGTGTCATCAATTTACTCAATCCGGTGGGCTCGTCATCGATTTCTTCTTCCGTTAGCAAAGGAGATTGACGATTGACTGAATCCTCATCTGTTAATTGGTGTCCATCAGCAGTGCTCTTGGTTTGAGCCTCGTCTGCTGCTGGCTGTTCCTCAACTCGTTCACTTTCCTCAGGTACAATCATCTCTTCGTCCGGTACCATCAACTTGCTCAATGCTGAGACCTCGTCAATGATGTCTCGTTCGGTTGGCGGCCGAGACTCTCGATTGACTCTCCTCATCTCATCATCCTTTGATTGTTTATCATCAGTGATCTTAGACTGAGCATCTGCTAGTGGGTCTTCCTCAACTCGTTCACTTTCCTCAGGTATAATCGTTTCTTTGGCGATTTCATCCAGTTGAGTTTCCCCCAGCACCGGATCTTCGTTAGTCACGTTTCCGGTGCTGTCGACAATGATCTTAGGCAAAATCGACAGACTCTCCGGCTCTCTCTCGTCCAACATTTCGAGTGGTTCGTTAGACGGAGGTATTATTACTTCGGTATTACAGTCAGTATTACAGTCTACTGGTATATCAGTTGGAATGTCTACAGGTTCAGAAACTGGTGGCTCTGGATTGTCGTCAAATGATAAGCTATCGATGGTGAGAATAGCTTCCTGCGTTTGATTATTCTTGAGCTCCGGGTTGTTTTGGCCCGTCTCAAGTTGCTGTTCTAATTCAAGTTGGATCTTTTTGGGTTTTTCAACTTTTGTGTCGAATTGTACCGACTTTTTCTCTTCCGTTTCAAGTTGTTCTTTGAATGGAGATACTTCAGCCGGAATAGTGTCTTTGGGTTCTAAAACTGGCTCTGTTGCTACCAGTTTATTATCTTTCGCCGTCAGATCATCGTCAGGTAAACTATCAATGGTAAGAATAGCTTCCTGCGGTTGATATTTATGCAATTCTGGGATCAAGCTACGAAGTAGACTGTAGCTGGTGATAATCTCTGTCCAAAATTCACCCCAGCGAAGGCAGCCGATTAAAAAGAGCACTTTTGGTATGCCGAGCTGACTAATCGCAAAGAGCAGCGCAAGAACAATGTAAAACATTTGGGTATACATGTCTAGGCTTGAGGAATCAGAGATTCAAACGATATAAATTCAGGCAGACCGTCGCCCCCCTATATACCTTCGGATCAGATTATTGACGCGGCAACGATTGCAAAGTCACTTTTTGTTAGTTTTTCGTAATTTAAAAAAAAAAAACAAATCTGCTTATTTTCATTGAATTATAATTCATTTAAATATTTCCAACATTGTTCAAGAAGAAAATTCATGGAATTCGATTATCTTATTTTATTAATTCGATTGGAATGAATTTCATGGGTCAAGGCTCGGGTGGAAGCAGAGGTTGCGAAATCTTAGTTTAAAAAACGGTTCATAGATGGCTTCTCGAAAAAGAAGTAGTTAATCAGAAATCGGCCAGAAATTATTCGAAAAATCTTAACTTTCATTAAAATTAATTCAATCTTGCCAAATTTTGTTATTTTAATTGAATTCTAATTCATTTATATATTTCCAACATTATTCAAATAGAAATTTCATTTAATTCGATTAAGGCTACTATCTTATTTTTGTTAAGTCGATTTGTATGTAGATGATTGGTTAAGCCTCGGGTAATTACAGAGGTTGCGAAATCGAGATTGCGAAAATATTTCAAAACGAGTAACCTGAGCCCCGTTCAAATCCGGGGAATTTTGGTCTAGCGTAAAGTCGGACTGTTTTGCTATTCGCTTTTCTTTAGCTTAATCATCTGCCCGTTAAAGATTTTTTCGTGAGAAATCTGCCCAGTGACTATCTTACTTGAAGATTTCGTCATCACGGCGAGACATCTGGTGATGATGCTGGTTGTTGCGTCATCAAAGATTGCGTCATCACGGCGACGACATCTGGTGTCGGGCATGTTTGGGCATGATTCCATTTTGGGGGAGGAGCCTGTGTTGACACATTATCCGTGACAGACACAGGCTCCTCCCACAAAAGCTTGTTCTTTTATTATATATGGATAGATGGATAGATGGATAGAACAGAACTTCTGCACACGCGGCTGGCTATAGTTGCTACGGTTACTCACTTTGTCAAAAGCCATGTGTTTTGACTGCTCTGTTTGTACATATTGTTTTCGGTGGCTGCGCTGACTTACATATACATGTGTACATACACTATACACACTGCGTCTGGAGCCCTATAGACCTCGTACGTGCTGTTGAGGAGTTAAAAACGTAGTCTAGACGAGTCTAGATTGTGGAAAGCGCCTGAACGGCGAAATTCTTTAGACGGGAATTTCGTTCCGGTGGTTGGTTGGCCGGAAGTTCGTCGTCATTCCCCGATTTTCACGAATCTCAACCGTCTCAAGGACAAAGGATTTGCATGTGCATTTACCGAAGAGCCCTTTCCTTTCGGAAATTTACGTTTCTCCTTCGATCAGATCTTTGCGTGAATTAATGGCTTGTCACACGTCCGTCTCCCGTTCCGCATTCGTGTGAACAACTTAAGAACATTAGTCGGATGGGGAAATTAAAACAAGATAAATATATGACGCAATATAATCTTAGAGAGGAAAAGGGACCCAAAACATTGTCGTAGTGAAATGAAAGAGAGATAGAGAACAACGGCAGAATAACCCGTGTAAACAAATCCCGACCGCGCCGACTCCGCTCTAACCGGAAAGAAAAATAACAAGAACGAAGGAATAAACAAAACCAAACTACCAATCCTAGATAGAGCAAACAGCCAGACACCGTAGAAGAAGACCAGACATTCACTTCGACAACTTTTGGGACGTCTGTTCACCTTTTCTTGATTACGTTTGTCAAATTATCACCAGTGTGACAATTTTCATTTAGCTATAGGAGGCCAACAGTTTTGCTCGACTTTGAATCGGTGGAATCACTCTGAAATATCGTGTTAAGGGGAAACGATAGAGAAAAGCCGATCTACACTCCTTCCACGTACCAAAAAAAAGAGAGCTGAGTGGGTGGGGAAAAACCGCAAATCGGTCGTGGAAGAAAAAGAGAAAGTCTGAGCCCGTCATTGGCGTCGTTTATCGCTGCCAGCCAAGCGAGCCCAAAAATGAGCCGGCCTCTGACGGCCAACTCTCGCAACGAAGCCGAAATGATGTCGAAAGCCAAACGCCAACAAACCATGGCGCAGGATCCACTTGGTATGCAATCGCTCTCGTTTCAGTGTAAATCTTCGTTGGATTTTTTTTTTTTTTTAAATCATTCTTCGTCGCTAATTTAATCATCTTTTATTTTTGTGTGTGCATGTGTTATTTTCTCCATTTTTAAATGATCAGAAAAGCTGCGTTGTCAACTGCTGGCTCGCGGAGCCACCGGAATTCTCGGATTTGGCAAGTAATACTTGAAGAATATTCATAATCTGAATTGTCTAACATTATCTACCCTAAGGCATTTGTCTGCGTTTGTCTTAATTAATGTCAATTTTTCCTGACAATATTTCAACAGCAATTCTTTTAAGTTTCCTTTATAGTTATATTAAGTAAGTTATAGTGTGACGGTCTTATTGTAGATATTGGCCTACACTCAAGACTCAAGAGATATCGGGTATACTTGTTTGACGTTTCGCCCCACCTCCTTGTGTAGCTTTCTCCCTCCCCCCCAACAAAAAATTGTAAAATTGCCACGTTCAATCCAGTTAATGGCTCGCGACCAATTCCGGCGTTGGAAAATACAGATATACAGTAATACGCAATCAACATAGACGTGTGCTGTGATGTCATTCGACCCTGGCAGCGGCCCTTTCCCGGTATGCGTGTATATTCGCGGCTGCTGCTGTACAGCAACGTCAGTTGGTTTGAGACTATATTCGCTGTAAATAATACCTCCATTTTGGATGATGCCACATGCCAAACCCTTTTGAGCGTTAGGAGCTAGAAGAAAAAGAAGGAGGAAGTGGGGGTGGAAACTAGTTAGAAATTTGCACATGTCATTCTAACCTGAGGGGAGCAAAAAAATTTAAAAAAAAAAAGACAAAGTGATTCTTTCAAGAATATTTTAGATTCAAAATGAAAAACTGTGTAGGCTCTCTAGGTGCGTGCATGTAGCCTGCATGTCGTCAATCGTGATTCGGAGTTCCATTTTTCACGGTTCGCGACACCGACCATCCAACAATAAAACAACGCCCCCGCTTCTATCAAACAAATCATAAAAGACTGTCAAAACTTTCCTTCTCTTTCTCACACAGTTTTATTCGCGTCTCTTTATATTCTCATTTTCATTCGATTCGTTTACAATATCCCTGTGGATTCTCCAATTTTTTTTTTACTCTCCATTTGTGGGATCCCATTTAAATTTCTTTTTTGTCGGCGTTGCTAACGCAGTTTTGGCAGAAAAGCAAGTCTATAAGGCCTGGTAACTCTTTCAAATCGATAGAAGGAACTGGGCCAGGATCCCTTGTAATATCCTTTTCCATCCGCACGCACACTCAGACACTCTTACCGATCGATCGCGAACGTCAAAAAAATTTTAAAAAAGACTGCTTGCTGAGGCAGGAAAGAGACAAGGGTCGGGGATGATGGCCAGACAAGAACTGAGTGAGGCCATCATCATGTAACGGTCAGGATATACTACCCACTTATTATTTTCCACTATAGTCTATACGATGTATGTACTACGTTTAAATAGTCGTGTAGGCTACAACTACAGCAACAGTAGAACTTATCTATCTATCCGTCACTTCCTTCCGGACAGTGACTGATGAGCACTGACGTAAAGATCGATTTATATATCCTTTGTCGCTAGAGAGAATAATCTGGAAGTATATACGGACGACGTACCCCTCCCCCAAAAAATAAAATAAGATTTAAAAAAAAAGTCTAACTTTCATTGGATTATCAGCAACCCTCAGAAAATAGGTACGAATAGACTGGAATGTTTTTACATTTGTCATTCTTATCACGTTTGATATGGAGGTGTAATTAACTGTAGCCTATTAGGTGGAATACCAGGTTGGAAATTCATTACATTTCTAACCGATTTTAATTTGTTGAATTAAGGGTTTTTCGTCGCATGGATGACGATGGAAATCGCTCGCTGAGCTTTGAAGAATTCAGTAAAGGAATTGATGAAAGTGGTGTCAAGGTATTTGATTATTTTTTTTCTTAATTGAAGAAAGGGTATTAATTATTTCATTTACTTTCACTGTCTTGAAAGACTGAAGATGGATGTCGCGCACTCTTCGATGCTTTCGACAAGGATGGTTCTGGATCTGTTTGCATCAATGAGTTTCTAAAAGCTATACGGGTCCGTTTGTTAACTTTGTTTAATTTTTAAAAATATCCTGTGTAAGCTAAGGATCTATTTTTCGATATCTCACTTTTTTTAGCCACCCATGTCGGAAGGGCGCAAACGAGTCATTGCTGAAGCTTTCAAGAAGCTTGACCGAACTGGAGACGCTATTGTTACTCTCGAAGATTTAAATGGCGTCTACAATGTAAAACACAATCCGAGATATTTGAGGTCAGTTATAACTTACTGGAAATTTTATCGAGCAAAATTTTAATCTTTATTTGCATTTCTTCCACTGTTTTCAATTTAGCGGAGAGGATACTGAAGAGCAAATTCTCAAAAAGTTCCTTGCCAATTTCGAAGCAAATGGTTCAATCGATGGAATGGTAATTGATTAAATCACACATCGTGCAGTATGTTGACAGTTGACTAAATGCTTAATTTTAACTTTTTAAAATAAGGTGACGTACGACGAATTTCTAGACTATTACGCCGGAGTCAGCTCGTCGATTGATCACGACGCCTACTTTGATCTGATGATGAGACAGGCGTGGAAAATCTAATGGATTTTCATTCCGTTAATTCATTTTGTGTTCCGCGTGGAGTACGAGCGCAAATCTTCTGATGAGCGAGGATCTTTTATACGGCTGCCGAGATGACCTATCCCATATCGCCTGCGTCATGCTGCTCTTTCTTCTCAAATATACATTTCCCTTCTTCCAAAATTGTAATTCTATTTTCAGGTTTTGTTTCATCCGTTGGAGATGTTCTTTCCAATCCATTTTTGACCTTATCCATTTCTTGCGAAATTGATATCCCCTATTGCCCTCTTTCTCTTCGTTCCTCGCCGTAGGTTTTCATTACAAAATCTATTTAGGGCTAATTGAATTGTCCAAATGCCTTGTGCTAAATTGAACATAATGTTACATTTTAATGGTGACTTCAAAATAAATTTGACAGTAACAAGATTCTGAGTTGTAATTAATTATGGATGTACGGTATATGTATACGTATATGATATTGTATACAGTCTAGAACCATTTCATCTGCAAGAGTGCTCTTCTTGTGTTCACCAAAAAAGGATAGGTGCTTTGTCTATCATTTCGTTATTATAAATTACTGTAGGGGAGGCTGTTGGAAGCTGCGACAGTGGGTGAACCGAGGCAGTGAGGGGTAAAATAAAAAATAGTAAATAATATATAAAAATTCCCCAAAAATTGTATTGTACGTAAAAATATAATAAGTTTTTACTCTAAAAAAATTAAAATAATATAATCAAAGAGTTTATTATCGCAAAATATTAATAAAAAAAAAAACGTTTAAAAAAATTCCGTTGTGTTATGAATTGTTCCCTACTATTTTAATAGGGATTCATTGAACTAAAAGTCAAAATGAAAAGATCCTTCATTTTTTTACATAAATCGTGTTTTTAAAAATGAGCATCGAACCAGGCGCGAAGTTGAATTCTTTTTCGACTAGTTAATATAGTACATTTTGAAAAACTATCTTTTCTGGATGTTTCAGAATTAAATAACTTAAATAAAGGTGTGACTTGCAAAGAAAATAATGCTATACCAAATTATTCTTTATGATATGACATAATAACAGCGAATATAAGAGTCCATTTGGTGGGAACCCAGCGGGGCATGTATACATCGCACATTCATCCATGCTTGGTCGCTCTGATGATACATTGGAATTTTCGGTGGGATTGTGGGTAGCGCCATTATTTTGTGTAACATTGTTTTCATGTTTCACCTCGAGCAACCACAAACAAACAAAAAATGTGCATTGAACCCACAGTTTTCAATGGACCTCTAGCTCTAGGAAATCATTTCGCGCTGTCCGGCGCTGTCCTTATAAATAGAAGCGCAGTATTGTACTATCGGCGTCATAAAGCAGACTGTATATTGCTTCACCTACACGCTGCAGTCTCCTTTTATGAGGTAAATTAATATTGTTATTTTTATGATTTTGTTACTAATTTATGTGGCGGTAAGAAATCGCTGGGGCTTAATTTTTTCATAATTGTCTGATTATATAAATGCTTGTTTGATTGTTTTGTTTATTTTTTTTTGTTGTTTTCTTTGGAAATTGGAAGCTATCGTCATGAAAAAAATCACTACGATATTGGTGGTGTCTGTTTTAGCAGTACTCAGTTCTTCATCTGAGAATTCATTTGTCACTCAGCAATGGAATGGGAATCCGGCAATGAGAAACAGAGCGTTTTATTACTTCCACCCAACTCATCTACCGGGGACGCAGTTTTATCCAAAAATCCCACTGGTCAACTACTATCCGTACTTTCCCATTGCTGAGCCAAATAAATTGATGCTGAATGAAGAAAACCAAAGGAGTGATATCGCCAACTCTAGACCTACCACCCCACCGCCCCCTCTGTTAATTGATCAAAATCTTAGCGACGAAGAAGCAATGACGCAGCTGGAGATTTTGAAGGAAATCTACACACGAAACAACGAGAACGGAGTCATCTTACCCAGCATTCTTCCGTCGTCTCGAGGATTCATTGCGCTAAAAACAACCGCTTTTATCAGTTTCTTAAATAGTTTTTCCTTAGCTGCAGCAACCAAGACCAAAACCAAAATTTTTGTTTATCCAACTTTTGGTTGAACCATATTTGTTTCTTCTTTTTTTAACATAACTCTGATGCTTTAACGTGGTTAATATGGTGTATGGGTGTCTTTCGTGCAAAAGCTTATATCGTACCATGCTGGATGAATGATGATGATGAATATATTGGGTCCGATCGAATCTACAATGAATTATTGTTCAAATGAACGGAAGGCCAACAGCTAACTTAAATTGTGGAATATCTCTTTTGAAATGAGAACAGAAGTTGACTTCAATTTTGGACCATTGTTATGATAATATCTCAACCGGCATTTCCATCCATTATTACTCCTCATATTCCTCATACTCCTCATACTACACGTAATGCTCGGCGAAATATATATATATATATATTTCATTTGGTTGAAGCACTACGTTATTAGCCTTTAGTGAATGTTGTGATAGCAGAAAATTTTAATCCAATAAATACGTTATGAAGGAATGGAAAGAAATGACGGTGTTTTCAAATCATTAATTTTTCTTAGACGCAGTAAAAAATAATCCTATTAACGCTGTACAACTTCTATACTGAACTCAATTAAATTTATGGCAAAAAATACACTGTGCAATGAAAGAGAATTTTGAAGTGGTTTACTCGTCTTGCTATCTTCTAGTTCAAATATCGGTTTGATTGTCTGATGACGGAAAATATTACATTGTTTAACGGATGGCCGGAGGAGGCTTTCTTCATGATTTACTGTGAACCATTTCCTAGAGCGCCAATCGCCTTTACATTGTAACAGGTAGATCACTTTAACCTTGACAACAAAGGTGAAGCACCTTCAAATTTCCTTCCATTGTTTTGGCATCTAGCGCTAAACCACTATGAAATTAATTATGCGCAACAGAAAAAGCTTGAGAAAAAGTTAAAATCATATTGGGCATCGGAAAACCATTAAAATTTTGTGGAATTAAGCATTGATATATTTTTGAAAGCAAATATTTTTTTCTAGAAAAAATAACTGTATTCCTATAACAATATAACTGTTTTTATGCCTTACACTGCCTTACATGAAGATTTTTTCCTAGACCTACCCACAGGCATACAAATCTCTCAACACCCATGGCCTACCTAAATATTGTTTTTAATTATTACTAATTAAATTTAATTTTTAAATCAGACTTTTGAAGTAGGCAAATTCTTTTAATTTGACAACAATTTTATTATTTTCAAGATTTTTTTCTTTAAAGACATGACCATGCCATCTATGAACGGCAAAATAAACTATTGAAGTAGTTTCGACTTTTTCCAAAGTGGCACCACTGGAATTGCTTTCGTTTTTGCCGCCATTTAACAAAGCAGCACGCTCAAAAGTCTCTGCTAACCGAATCTATTGCTTGACAGGTTCCAGCCGGTTCATCATTAGTAAAGGACTTGATTGACTAACGATGGCAGATAAAGATGGAGGTATCTGTTGAAATCATTCTTTGTTATTGGATGACAGTGAAATTTAATCCAATCTTTTTTAGAGCCCTTTGATGAAGCAGTGGAAGAACGCGTCATCAACGAGGAATACAAAATTTGGAAGAAAAATACTCCATTTTTGTATGATTTGGTTATGACACATGCTCTGGAATGGCCTTCACTTACAGCTCAATGGCTTCCTGATGTTACAAGGTAAATTACTGAGAACAAAGGTGTTTTATTGTTTCTTTCTAACTGTTGAATGTTTCTTTTCTCCGTTAGGCCTGAAGGCAAAGACTACTCAGTGCATCGTCTCATCCTTGGTACTCACACTAGCGATGAACAAAATCACCTCTTGATTGCATCTGTCCAGCTTCCTAATGAGGATGCTCAGTTTGATGCTTCACATTATGACAATGATAAAGGAGGTAGTCATTTAACTTGATCAAATCTGTTGCACTATTGTTTTAATGCTTCATCTCTATCAGAGTTTGGAGGCTTTGGATCAGTGAGTGGTAAGATTGAAATTGAGATCAAGATCAACCATGAAGGAGAAGTCAACAGGGCTCGCTACATGCCCCAGAATCCTTGTGTGATTGCCACTAAAACACCTTCATCTGACGTCTTGGTCTTTGACTACACAAAACATCCTTCTCGCCCTGATCCTAGTGGAGAGTGCCACCCTGATTTACGGTGAGTCATTTTTTATTCAAATGATTTCTTATGACCTAAACTTGTTACTCACAACTACATTATCTTTTTTTAGTCTGAGAGGACACCAGAAGGAAGGTTACGGTTTGTCTTGGAATCCAAACCTTAATGGTCACTTGCTGTCAGCATCTGATGACCACACCATTTGCTTGTGGGATATTAACGCATCGCCGAGAGAGAATCGTGTTCTCGACGCCAAAACCGTATTCACTGGCCACACAGCAGTTGTAGAAGATGTCGCTTGGCACTTGCTTCACGAGTCCTTGTTTGGTTCCGTTGCCGATGATCAGAAGCTTATGATTTGGGATACTCGCAGCAATAACACCAGCCGGCCCTCCCATACCGTGGATGCTCATACGGCTGAAGTGAACTGTCTGTCATTCAATCCTTACTCCGAATTTATTTTAGCTACCGGATCTGCAGACAAAGTATTCATTTAATATTAAAATCTACTATTTATTCTACTCAACTAAACATGTCTCCAAATTGTATTTCTAGACTGTAGCTCTTTGGGATTTGAGAAATCTTAAACTCAAATTACATTCGTTCGAGTCGCACAAGGATGAAATCTTTCAAGTCCAATGGTCACCGCATAATGAGACTATTTTGGCTTCGTCTGGCACCGACCGACGCTTGCATGTCTGGGACTTGTCCAAAATTGGAGAAGAACAATCCACCGAAGATGCCGAAGATGGCCCTCCAGAATTGTTGGTAAGTTGAAATATTGATGCGATTGTTTGATTCGGATGCTGTTTAATTATTGAATTCTCAACAGTTCATTCACGGTGGTCATACGGCCAAGATCTCTGATTTCTCCTGGAACCCGAATGAGCCCTGGGTCATCTGCTCCGTCTCTGAGGATAACATCATGCAAGTTTGGCAAATGGCTGAAAATATTTACAACGACGAGGAGCCTGAGACGCCAGCCTCAGAACTGGAAACCCCTACTAATTAATGCATTTCCAGTGTATCGCCCTATACCCTATTTCTCATCGTTTGATTCTTTACTGTCCCACGTACACGCTCATCTTTTTTTTAACATTCAAATCTTCGAATTTGGCCCTTACATCGCTTGGAGATCCAAGTTTGTGTATTCAATAAATAGCTTTCCGCGATTTGGTTCAATTTGAATTATTCTAATTACTGCCGTTAATTAGGTTACTAGTCCATTTGCAGTCCATTAAGTGGGTTGTGATGAAATTTCAATAAATGGTTGAAAGACGCTCTTATTCAGAACAAAATTCGACTCTTGATCGCCTGACCCTATGACGCAATCATTAGATTTCGAAAGCTAAATAACAGTAAATTGCCTAATTCCCGACTGTTCTAATTATTCGTGATTTTGTATTTGTACATGTTCGACTGTTTTCTTTGAACTCGGATTTCTAATCTGTGATGTTTGGATTTAGAAGCCAACAGCATATCCGTCTTGACCGTGAATCAACATTGTTCGGCTCACACTGGCCCGCCAGCAAGCAGCAGGTAAACATCTATCGTCTTCAGCTGGGTGTGGGCATCATGCGGCAGTAAAAAAGTTCCTCTCCTACCCGTGAATAAGTGTAGAGGACCGATGTTATTTATTATTCAACCTTGAAAACGCAATTAAAGCGCTTGAGGTTGAGCATGACGAAGACTCCAGCAGCATCCTCAACACCGTGTTCGGCCAAGGTCCGTCTGGATGGTTGGACCCCGTATTGGGATTGAGAAAACGCCAACATTTGTTATGTTTATGGATCGCGAAATGTGAAAATCGATTCCACATTTTCATAATGTTTTTGTTTGTTTGTTTTTTTCGCTTTTTTGTCAGTTGAAATATGCCTTGCAAAAACGTGACGCATCGGTTTTTCAAGGGCAGTTACCCAAACGCCCAAAACAAAGGCGCGCAATATTTTTTTCCAATATCCGCAAACGACTGAAATAAAATTCATTGAAAATACCGGCATCGTTAATCTCTTCTGATTTTCAATTTTAAAAAATCGATTTTGTATTTTTTTGTTTCAATGAAACCTCATCATAAAATTATTTTTACGCATTGAAAAGCCACGGGTTGCTTAACTGTTAATAAAGGTATTTACCGAATTTTCCAGACAATACATTGTATAATTAATTTCGGTTTTAGTCTCTAACACGGAAATTGCGTTTCAAGTCGGTGCTGGGCCTATCGGTGCTGGTTGTCAAGTCACTTTCCTGACTGAATAGATCCATTAATCACCTAATCGAAAGAGCGCTGGCCATCGTTGAGATATGCATTTTCGGTTGGAGGAAGCCAACATCAAAGAGATGGATGATGCTTATTTTCAATCGGGGTATACAAGTAAAATAACTCACGACAGAGCTGTTTACCCGATCTTTGGCCTTGCGGGACCTTGATCGAGCGCGTTGACGCGTGGTGTTACGTACGGCTCGCGGTGCTGTACTGGGACTTGGTCTCTTAACCCCAGGGTTTAATTTCCACTTTCAAGGTTGAATCATAATAAACACGAATTTCGTTTTTTCCCTCCCCAAAAAAGCTGCATGTGGCATTCATGGATGCCCATTTCCAGCCGAATCAACCTTTCGCGCTCAGCGGGGAGGCAGCAATAACAGCTCAGCTCGACCTCCGAAGCGGGCGTGACGCGGCCACAAAGAACGAGACGGATTGCAGCAGCACGTTGAAAAATCTGTGAAGCAAGTGGCTGGACGATCGTGCCTTTCGATAGCATTCGAGAAGCAGGAATATTTTTCTTCTTCTTCTTCAGCATGCTGGAATTGATTATATCCAGCGCTATAAGAAACGAGAAGGGTAGGGTCTCGAAGAGTTGACCTGCGTGAAACAATTACGCCCCACTGAGGAGAGTCTACCACCACCACACTCGTATCTTCTCTATCCTCCCCTCCAAAAAACAAGCAGCGGGGTTCTTTGTTGGCACATCGGTTACTAACCCAGTGCTAGGAGCGTTCTTTTTTGTTATCACGTTATACAAGGTGCGCAAGGCGTGAATTTCTTGTCTTAGTGTATAAAAGATACGCGCAGCTCGTCGTTGTGGATTAGACCGCCGGTGTTTGTCATCCGAAGAACACACGCCAGGACAAAAACATCAAACATCACAATGGCAAAGAACCTTAGTGCGCTGATGCTGCTGGCTGCTGTACTGACAGTCGAAATACCGTCCTTCGTTTTGGGCCAGATTGTAATTCCCGGTGATTGTCCCAAATACCCAACGCAGCCCAGCTTTAATCCAGCTCAGGTATAATATTAATTTTGTAATTTCTACCGTGTGTTGTGGTCGTTACGCAATTTTTACGTGCGCTAGTTTATTACTACTCGGTGGTACGAGATCAGCCGGTATCCGTCAACTTTCGAGGACGACACCAGGTGCTCGCTGATTGACATCAGACCGTCCAAACAGGGAGCTCTCAAGATGAGTTTCAAAGGAATTAGCAATATGTAAGTTTTGAGAATCGACTGAGACTGGCATCCCAAAATGATGTTCAACCGAAATATCTTATTTAACATTTTTGACAGAGACAACGCTGTTACGATTGCAGCGGGCAATGCTTACTTTGACTACGGAGAATTGAGCAAATTTCTAGTTCAGATGCCTATCGTCAGTTGGAACGGTAAGACAAAGAAATTCTGAAATTATTAATAAAGCATTTCTAGATTAATCAATTGTAAACAAAATTTCTCGTGCAGCAACCGTGGACATTCGATTCTGGATTATCGCTACTGACTACACTAATTATGCTCTAGCCTGGAGTTGCGATCCCCTTTGCACTGGATATCGGCGAGGTAATCCCCTCATTTGATAATAATTAATTCAATGGCTAATTTTCTGAATCTATAATTCAATGCAGAGCAATTGTGGCTTTTGGGTAAGCAGAAAACGCTATCAGACACCGTCATGAATACAGTCACCTCCAGGTTCTTTACCAACGGGCCTTTTAAGGCGGGCAATCTGGTTCCGGTTGTTCAGAAAGACTGTCCATCCATCGTATAGAGTGAAGCAAAACGCGTCAAAATTTACGGAATGAGCAATTAACGATCAAAGAAAAGAATATTGCTGCTCGTCACGACATTCAAAACAATTCACAATCATTCACTTTTGTAACGAGTAATGACTTTTGACTTTATTCGATCACTTTTAACATTCTTTTATTACTTTGTGGTTGTGGAGGGTGACATTTCATAATTAAGCGTATAAGGTGTTCTTTTCTCCTTTGTAGACGGTATACGATGCAACAAATACAGGATTTTTATAACGGTAATCAATTCATTTCGTTTTTGGTTCTTAATTACTTTTGTAAATATTGTGTAAACATAAATTAACGGAGGAAAACATGGCGCCCCTTTTCACTTATTACTGCGTCAACTGAACAAAGAGTCAAAGACGCATATATGTTGTATAGGGGAAAACCTTTTCCCCTAAATGTTTCCCCTAAAGGTATATAAAGTGTGCAGGTAATTTCCACCAGAAACGTTTTATGGCACTGGTTTATGGCTGGCTGTCGCTCTATGGATATGCACCATACCCGAAGTTTTTTTTCTATCCACTACGATATCTCCTTAATACACGAAACCAATATAGTATTACATTTTAAACGGTTTTCAAATGTCTGAGAAAAGAACCAGTATACATCACAGCGACCTGAGACACAATGCTCGTAAACTTTCGTGATATGAACCGATTTCCGTTTCTCGGTAAAATCAATAACAGTCTGAACTTGAACGCGTATAAGGCTATCGTGATTTATTCAACAGACGCCGTTCATCAAGTAGACAATGATAGGGTCCGTTAACGACCTTAATTTTCTAATGAATCAGTCGTCGAGCATCGACCGATTAACCTGGCAGTTAGTAAGGTTCAATGTATTGTGACATCAACAGCAGTGCAGCGCTTGTCGACTTTGGGATGCCGTTTACTTCTTGCATAATATGTCTGCGTATGGTCGTTTTCCATTAAATGTCTTTCTTTATGACGCAATTAAAGCATTATATCGTGAATAATTCATGGGAGATTTAAAACCAGACAGGCAGACACCCAAATCACCAGAAAATTGAAGGAGAAACCGTTTAATTACTAAATCACGCTACCACTGATTATTAACTGCTGTGACTCAGTCATATAATAATGAACACTATTATTTATTTAACTAAATTCTCATGTATACATTTTGTGTGGTAAGGCAATAACAACAAACCAAAATCCTTGTGGATCCAGGTTTGAAAAGAAAATTGCATTTAAGTTAAAAATAAGAACATGAAACAAAATAGGGTAAAACACAATTTTCTAAACTGATTTTTATCAATCAGGTTTTGCGGCCTTTTACTAGAAAGAAAAAGTCCAGAATAGGCGACTTTATAGGCTGAATGATGTTAGAAATGAATGCATAAATAATAAAAACATTATTCTAAGGAATATAACTAAAAAGCAAATGCAATTACTTTCGCTTCTAAAATAGAAAAAGAGAGTGAGACAAAGTCTTAACTGTCTAAAATATCTAACACAAGGCGAAACCACTTGGCATGCACGACAATTGCGCTGGCCCGCTCAGATTAATAGTTTTCTTGATCGTGGTCGTGGAAAAGGAGAAGGACGTCGACGTCGATGTAACAGTCACTAATAGACTCAAGGCACGATTTTGGCGTCCGTTGTTCTTGTCGATATTTACGAATTGACGCTGTTCCTCTTCGATATTTGTCTGAGAAGAAGTTATCTCCGGATTGACATTATTATATCCGTCCAATTCAGATACGACACTGCTGGTCTCCAACCTAAAATTATGCGTTACAATGAACAAAGTTACAAAAAATTAAAAAATTAAATAATTGAAAACGTACGGTGACACGACGGATGGCAAAATCGAGTCGCCGATTTCAGCTGTGATTTGTCGCGGACTGGACTCGTCGATGTCACGTCTGCGACGGCCGCAAGCAGACGTCAACGTCACAAAGCCCGATGGTCCTGAAGAAGTGAAAAACATAGTCGCAGGAAGGCACGACTGTACCGTGGCAATCACGGCCGTCGACGTGATGGTAGAAAAAACGGTGCTCGTCAGCGTAGTGATTGTCAAAGGTTTGAAGTTGAAGAAAGAGTTGGGCAGGATACTGGTGATGAAAAACTTTTTTTGGGGTTTCTTCGTGTGGCCAAATGGGATCCTCGCCTGGATTTCGGGGATCGAAGAATCGATTTCGTCATCGCTATATCCTGTCTGTTAATTATCCCGAAAATAAGCAGGATATAATAGAAATTTAATTAGTACATTCTAAAGAGCAATACCCCAATGTTGAGCGTTGATTTGTCCGAAAATTGGCGGTTGGCTTGATCGTAATTATTATAGAAAAACAGGTGTGGTGAATAGTGGTAGAATGGTGACCACGCATATCCCTGTTGGTAGGTAGCTCCAACGAAGCAAACGAGAAGGATCAATGCCAATTTCATCTGCAAAAAAAAAACAAAACAAAACAAACAGAATTATATTATTGCGTTAACAATAATTTAGGATGAGGTAGAATTTGCACCTTGTTGACTGAATCGAAGCGGTAAGAAACTGTGAAGTTTGTCGTGGAAACAGCTTCTATTTATATTGGAACAGGGCGTCAAAGAAGATCTCCGACTCCCGAGTGGCTAATTTTTCCTGAATCTTCGGTGTCGCTTAAAGTCATGAAAATGAAATTGATGACTTGACTCATGACTTGATGACTTTGAAAACGTCGCATTATATTCTTTGACCCAAACCATGGCGTTTCCGTTGATTGATTGACTCTTTTGAGAATGAATCTCCCTGGTTGGAGCAGTTAATCTTGTAACACTGTATGAGAGCGCCGGTTTTGACCGTTTCCTTCATCAAGTCCTACCAAATATCAGTCAAGATTGGTTTATTAGCCATCACGATAAATTTGAAACGGCTAGAACTTAATTACCCTCCCTGCCACAGACACGGACTACCTGCTGATTTATTTCGCAGATTGTGCTAGACCGACGAGAAGAGGTAAAACAGAACGCCAAAGTTGGAACCGAGAAGAATTCGTCCCATCGTTTCCCATGTCGTACGGCCGGGGGTCAACGAACTAGCCTATATGGTTATTTCCACAAGTTGTTACGCAATTCACCCTTGGCTAACTCAATGTCTTTTTTCATCGAAAAGATACGCAGTTTATCCCATTAAAAATTTTAGAAAGGTTTGTCAAGTTGCCAAGTTGGCCTTTTGGATTTTTATTGTTTTAAGATTTTCATTATTTAAAAAAAAATTTAGTTTGCGATTGCATTATCTACTACCCATTAGAATCGTCTTCTTTACGTCCATGTATATTTAGAATAGAGACTCAACGTGTGTGGATTCGATTGACAGACGTTGAATATTTTGTCTTGTTGGACATTCTCATCAGTCCGAGTTATCACTACATTCAGACAAGATGCCATTTACCACTTTTATTCGGAGGAATATTGCCCAAGAGTCCCCTCAGATCGTAAGTAAATTCTTATTTTATGTTATTAAACAGCAGGCCTATGTATTTTGAGGTAGCTATTATTATAAATTGCGTTCAACGTTTTGTTCCTAATAGAAAAGCCCAGTTTCAAATCGAAAATTTGGATTGAGATGGGCAGCGATTGGAGGCATTGTCTTGGGTTTCTTAGGTGCCATGAAAATTACCGGAAATCTTAACAGAGAATTCTTCGCTGAACTTATAAAGATGGGTCCAGCAGGGAAAGCTCCTCCACCATTGCACCAGCAACAGCAGACCGACGCGGATCCCTCAAAGAAAAGCGTATGCCCACTGATAATTTACGTTTACGGAATTGGTTTTTGATTATTTGATGGGTAATTTTTTTTTAATGTTTTTATTTACACAGCCGCTGCTACCGCCTGGAACTGAAGCCACTATCATAGTGAAATAATTTTGGAATTGCTTCGTGTGCGTCTCATTGTTAAATCGGACCAAAGCCACTATTATCAAAATGAAATTGAATAAGCTTCGCTTGCATCGTGTAATGTAATTGATAAATCAGAAATAATTTTCGAAAATAAAAAACGAATGGTGGAACATATTAATCAATTGCGAAATAATTTTATTAGTTATTACTTAGTTTACAACGTTTAGCTTACTTTTATCTATGGGGGGGGGGGGGGCAGTTAGGTATTATGAAAATAAAACAGCCGTTTTTCCCGTTGTCTAATTTTATTAGTTTATTTCCCACCACATAGGGGAAAACACGGTACAATTGAGAAGTTGAGATTTTATTTCCATCTTCAGTCATGAGAAGTTGAGATTTTATTTCCATCTTCAGTCATTCATCTTGATTATAAGCCGTTAAGCAAAAATTCTGTAGAATTATAAGAAAATAAGAGAATTTCATAAATATTCTTTCTGTGGGCAAATACGTAATCGTAACTCACTGCTCAGCTAAAATACACCCCATGACAAGTTAGTGTCTTTTAATTGTCTCGCTATGTCCGAGCCTCTTGTTGTTGTAGTTTATAACCATCAAGCCGGCCACCGAGCCAATCACCACACCCATCATGGTCCGTTTGAAGCCCTTAGTTCGCATCACCTGCCCAAAATAATAAAACAAATTTTTCTTAGCTTTCCATAATCTTTAAACGCAGCAGAACAGAAATGAAAGAACTGCTTACCTTCATCATTTCCTCGGTGTATTTGTTGTTCGCGTACCAATGAGCCATTGTGAATTTCAAAATGTCTTGCCGCACCAAAGGCTGATAGTCGAATGGATATGGATGATTTTTTTAGTGCCGTCTGAGCCTGACGAACTTATCGACGAAATCATAACGCCCGTTTACTACTAAAATTGCGATGATCAGACGCCCAAAATTCCTTGCGACGATCGGACGATTATAGTAAGACGAAAACGTTTTCCCCTGTGGAACAGACAGCTGACAGCTCTTATCAAAGGGCATTTGACCTGATGACCTTCTTTTAGAGCTCTATATGTAAACCTAAACAAGGTCGATGTGGTGGATAATTGGATGTTACTATATATAGACCATACGATAATATGTGATAAGAAAATTTAAAAATACCATTTGTTAATTGTTGATTCATTCAAATATTTATTAGCCTACCGCCACAGTCGCAAGCAATATAATAAAATACATAAGTACAACATGAAACAATTTTGCGTGAAACTAATTCAATGCAAGTACAATTATTTGGTAAACAAACAAAATCTAAACCGAAACTGTATTTCGTTTTAGAATGTTCACATACACACGACAGGTTTTAAAAAAATTAAGCCATCTGAATTCAGCCTGAATTTTCACGATTCCTGAAGTCGACGATTGATAAATTGTTCTACTTCCGTCGGAATATTAAGCTGTAAAAAAGGCGAAAGAAAAATATTAGAACACTCAACACATTTTAGATTAGAGAATGAATAATGTTACATGATTTTTTAGGCGGAATCTCAAGCGGAGGCTCCATAACTGCCGATGATGGACGTTGCACATCGGATGGAATTTTCTTGAACCAGTCGATGAAGAATGCTTTGTTCAAATTGCCGGTGTACTTCAGAACGGCCATGAAACCCACTATGATACCTCCTATGGCCATCCACTTCAGCTTGGGTGATTTTAAGGGCATAGGAGATACTAATTTTTGCTAAGAATAATCGACATAATAGAGAAAATCGTTAGGTACATTGCTTTCAATCAACGGAAAACATTAATTGATTAAACGATTCGGAAGCCCGAGGCCGCTGAGAGCGCACGTAAGCAAATGCTATCAAGACCACGAATATGGTGATTATATACCTTTTTGATTGCTTCCTCTACCGAAGTAGTACTCCTCATCCCAGATAACATCATTTTTTTTACTTAAGGTTCGGCGTTTGGTGTTGGCACAAATATACATCCGCAGTGGGTACGAGTTAATTTGCTAGTAAAGGAGAAACTTTGCAAAATATATTCCTTCTAGCATACCATTATCAACGTCTTTTTAACGTTTTTCCAAATCGCGCCACTAACGAAGAAAAAATCAGGAAAAAACCACCTACCGGTCACAAATGGAGCTATGTGCATAAATACAAGAAAAAACAAATACGAAACGAAAAAACACGATCGTTCCATGATTTGGACTAAAACTTGCTGATAAGAGCAATAATTCATAAACTAAATGTAAAGTATATGCTCAACCCTTCATCTGCCATTTAAAATGAGTGCTAATCAGAAGAGATTAAAAGCAAACTCCGAGTAAACTAAAAAACAGAACCTTTTTTTGGTGCACTGCCGTAAAAAATGGCCGAGCGCATCTTATTTTTTAATTCTTTTCGACCTTTTTCTTTCTTTTTTACAAGCTTACTAGACGGGGAAATACGCGGTATTTTTATTTTATGAGTTTTAAGTGAAAAATTCTAAACTATTGATCAATAAATTAGAACTTTTCATGTAAATTTATTCGAGATTTACGTCGATTGCATTAAGAAATAACACTTGTAAAAATATTTGGTCTTAAATGAAAATGAACTCACAACATCTTAATTAGGAACTTATAGCAATAGAAATGTCCCGGAAGAAATACTTGATCCGTCCCTTCCTGGATTCCTGGAACTTGATGGACGACGCGAAACGTCATAGACAAATTTTGCCGGGCATTAACGCTCGCAGATGGAAACTCAAACTACCCTTCCAAAATCCGCCCTGGCTACAAGTTCCATATTTCGGTAAAAATTTTTTTTAGTACAAGCGAGGTGCCGAGGCAGCAACGGCCATTCGGTTTCTCACTTGCAGTCAATGTATGATTTTTTGCATTATTAAAGGGTTTGTTTATTGAAAAAATAAAAATATAGCCACACATTTTCGCTTTATACAGAGATAAATAATTAGAAAAATGTGAGAACTTATCTGGGAAGTGCACGTTATTATCACAGACAAAATCACTGAATCACAGAAGTTTGGCATATCTGACCGAAAAAAAAATGCTTCTCAAGAATCTCTTGAGGCGACACTTGACATCGATAAATATTTGGGCATAGATGAGTTGAAGAAATCAATGATTAAAATAAGACTAACATTCATATCTGAACTGATTCATCGTTTTAGTTATGTTAAAAAGTCAATTCAAGTCAAAATAGAAATTCGAGTCCAAATTAAAATAAAAGTGCAATTTATACAAAATGAGATCACATTAAATAGAAAAACTTTTGTTTTGATAAGCTGGCCATCTGCAAGTTGGACAATGATGATTGTCTCGCTGCAGCCAGACCATGATACAATTACGATGAAACTGATGACCGCACGGTAGACCGCAAACGTCAACAGCGACGCGGTATTTGTCCAAGCAAATAGCGCAATCCGCATCTGGGATCCAGTTCATGGTCTGCGGCTCTTCAGCACTGCCGCCTTCAAATCGCCAAACAGGGAGGAATTTCAGGTAATCCGTTGGCACGGTGGGCGTCAGCCACAAACTAGGTAATGCAAGGCGTTCAAGGAATTGTTCAACACTTTCGTCAAGTTCTAAATCCTGTAGACTGTGTGCTGGGTCAGAGAACAGGGGTCGAAAAAGACAGTCGATCAGTAGCGACCATCGAGATAATATTCTTCTTGGGACATTTGTGGTGCCATTGGTAACGTTAGTGGTAGTGTGGTTATCATTTCGGCTTTTCAGTCGGTGGACGATCCAGCTTACTGCAAGGTTGTAAACGAAAAAGGCCAATGCCAACAACATGTAGGACATCCACATTTGCTGCATCTGACTGATGACAGCTTAAGAAGCGGTCATCACTTATTGTTGACTTCAATGATGTCTGACAGTTATCTGTCATGTTATCTTCAAAATGGGAACAATTTTGTTTGCATGTGGCAGTATTCCATTCTCCTCGATAGAAAAAAAGCCCATAAGAGTATCCCTAAAAGATTGAAACAAGAATTCATTTTTGATGAAATTGAATTTGTTGTTGGTTTAAGTCTTACCTGTACAAATTTACTGTGAGGTTATATATCAACATATTCTATTGGGGAAGACTGATCGCTGTGTAGGAAGCTAAGGTCTCCCATGATCGAAGAATAAGTGCATTACTGGTAATTCTTGTTGTGATCCTTAAGGCAAGATTGAAGTACCTGAATTTGTTTGAAGAAGAAAGAGCAATGAAAGAATAAAGCCAAACATCATCATACAAATTGGAACAACATCCTTCAAGCTCTGAAGGCATTGTCATTTTGTCTCAGATTGACATAAACAAAACAAGTAACTAATGATTACAACTAAAAAACAAGGGTAGCAATCTGAAAACACTAATGCAAAATTATTACAATAATAATGGTGAATAAGACAAGGCTCATTCTCTGAGATATTCGTTTAACTGAAAAATAACAAAACCAACTGAAAAATTTTCAATAAAATGGCAGAGAAGTGATCTCAAAACGATGCTCAATACACGGTGGTGTAAATGATAAAGCTGATTCATCAAGAAAATATGAAAAAAATGCTTAATAAATAGCGATCTTTTACCGGATAAAAGGTCGGCATCTGACTGAATTCATCACAGACGACGTTATCACTGACAGGTGACAGTCACAGACGACATTTTTCATTCTTTTTCATGAACAGCTTAAGCAATTATGGCATTACTTAGTTGTGGAAAATTGCAGAAATCATTAATTAACGTTTCCAGAGATGTCCGAATCCGAATTCCGGACATTCGGATAGTCTCGCTTTTTTCCCGTTCCCGTGGGTACAGTAGGCCTAATATATAATATGATGCGTTCCAACCAGTAGGCCTACCCTTTTTTGCTCTACGCAATTATTTTTTGAGTATACCGCTATTTTCTATGATTATTGGACCGCTCTTAATTTGGTTCTACAAATTTCCAATTACTTTTAATGGTCTACGACCAACGCAACAGGAAAGACCAAATCGTATAGTCGGTCACTCTAGCTTGGAAATGAGTGCGAAAATAGAAAATTAAGATTAATAAAATTGCTTGATGGGGATTTATTAAAACGTCTTTAGCATTTTTCAACAAATTGGAAAACTCCCCGTAGAACATACACAATTAGCCTATCGCATTTTTTAGCTAAAAATTCGGCTGGCATCAGGACACCGAAATTTTATTATTTTGAACTCTAACTTATTTAATGGTTTGTGAATTGTGATGTAGGGATACGGTAGTTAAGTTCACAAGAGTGAGAGAGCGATTCACTAAGGTTTTAAAATATGCGTTAAGCAGGTGTTAGGAATTTAGAATAGTCTACTAGGTCATCAGTCATCAAAATGAATATGCGGCATTTATCCTAAAAAGACGCAACTCGGTTTGGGTTAGAAGTGATATTTAACAAGGACTTCAGCAATATATTTATATCACACCAATAAGTTACACACTGGTGCATTTAAGCCATTTAGGAACTTAAGACAGAAATTTCACGTGAGTTTCAAGAATGAAGTTGGATTTAGATGATTTAATAACCGAGTCCAGTGCGTTTGTAGGGGAGTGCAGGGGCAACGGGAAGTTCGTATTCATGGACGGGAGCGACCGGGAGCTCGTAAACGTGAACGGGAGCGACGGGCAAGTGGTCGCCCTTGGGTTGGAATCCCGCCTCATCTGCCGCCCAAGTCAGAGTGAATTTCTGACCCTCGGGGGAGATCCAATAGGATGATCCCTTGTTTGTGTTGCCGAGGACTTCACCGTACGTTTCTTTGCCGTAAGAGTCGTAGGTGACTCCTTGCATCTTTTTCTGGACCTGGGATTCGTCACGAGTGGTACCGTCAGATCCAGCGTAGCTGTGCGACAAGATGAAATCGTAAGGCATCAATAAGGATCCAAGACATGCTGTGGATATTAACTTTACCTCCAGTTGCTGCTGCCATCAAGATTGCGGACATCAGATTGGCTCACGATGGTGATTTCGGGAGCCTTGTATTCCACCGGTTTGTAACTACTGGAAGGAGCAGCGGCCGCGACAGCCAAAACAGCAGCGACAATAAACTTTGAAATGCATCATTTAGATAGGCTATTATTCCAAGCAGAAGAAGTACTAATCAAAATCGTGAAATATCCAGAGAGTTTGTAATACCAGTTTGTTCATGATGTTGTCTGTTGGGTGCAATTGGGTGAGTTCAAGAACTGAAGTATGACTGGATATAGTTTAGTATAAAACCAGATTATATACTGGCCAGAAATAAGAGAGAGTGGTTTTCAGATACGTTTTCATACTCTCTTGCTTCTTCTATTGGTCATAAGTGTTTCGTAACAAGCTCAAAGCCAATTCACCCATATCCGCAAGCATTTCCCCGCAGCTTTGCCAGACAACGCCCTTGAGGGCCCTTTCAAAAAAAAAAAAAATTGCGATTTCACTTATCGCAAGGCTGTGATATTATTTTTGGGTTTCACGATTTATTTATCTAGAAACACGCATCCCTGATGTTTCCGGAATTACAAAATAATTTTTCGACGATTATCGTTTTATTGATGAGAAATAAAGAATCGCAATTTTCTGGAGAGAAACTATTTGATGAAATCAACTTTTGATTTTCAAATTTGTCGTTTGTTCATGCCTCCATGGTAAAGAGTCATTTTGAATGGCATCAACCCATTCCGAAATATATCCGTTTCGTGAAATAGAAATTGGCAAATTGTGTCGGATTGCGTCTTTTCAGCGCTATTCAATTTCTTACATTATTCAAAACCAATCGGAAAAAATAGGAAACGACTCAAACAAATGAAATATTTCGAAAAAAATATAATAAAACAAAAATGGTTTATATCGAATCACGTAAAGTGTTCCCGCTTCCCGGGTGTGTCTCCATTCTCCTTAAATAAAACCATTAAATTAATTTAAAATAAGTTGGACAGTAATTTAGTCTTATCACTATAGTCTCGGCTAGAAGTTCGTAAAAAGTGAAAGTAGAACTTAGGCAACTTGTTTTAATCTTTGATGGTTTATATTTTTTTATACAATCACACTCAACATTAACGCGAAGACAACATCAAATATGACATCATTTATGCATCCATTGGTCTAATAATTTAATAATTTAGTAATAACTGTTGCCGGAATAACCGAGTCCGGTGCGTTTGTATGGGAGAGCGGGAGCAACTGGGAGTTCGTATTCATGGACAGGAGCGACGGGGAGTTCGTAGACGTGAACGGGAGCGACGGGCAAGTGGTCGCCGTTGGGTTGGAATCCCTGCTCATCAGCGACCCAGGTCAAAGTGAATTTCTCGCCTTCGGGGGAAACCCAGTAAGAAGATCCCTTGTTGGTGTTACCCATCACATCCTCGTAAGTTGCTTTGCCGTAAGAGTCGTAGGCGACGCCTTGCATCTTCTTCTGCACCTGCGATTCCTCGCGGGTCGTGTAGTCAGACTGGGCGTAGCTGCACATATTAATCATTATCAAGAAATGATTAACCGATTGAATCCATCAAGGTTATAACTGGCAAATAAAGTAGAATTAACATTTCGTTGATTTTTATTACCTCCACTGGCTGCTGCCGTCGAGATTGCGCTCATCAGATTGGCTGGTGACGGTGATGCCGGCGTATTTGTTATCCTTGGCGTAGGCCGGGGCAGCGTACGCCGGGGCAGAGTAGCTTGGGGCAGCGTAAGCCGGAGCAGAGTAGCTTGGGGTAGCGTAGGCGGGGGCTTTGTATTCCGGCTTGTAGCTAGAAGGGGCAGCGGCAGCGACGGCCAAGACAGTGGCGATAGCAAACTAGAAAATAATATTTCACTTAGTTTAGTCCCAAGTCTGAGGCAATTCAAGCACAAATGAATTCGATGGCTGTTTTGCTGACTGATTAAATGCCATTGGTGTGATTGTATGTCGTCGCCTTACCAGCTTCATGTTGAATTCGGTTGATTTCTAGAACAACTGATACTTTTCATATTCTCTATCTGGGCTTTTATAGTTGGGTGTGAATGGGAACGGGTGAAGGGAGAAAAAATGATCCTTTTGGGAGGGGTCTGGGTGTGTTCGAATGTGGTTCCTTCTTTGCAAATTGGGTCACGAACGGAACAAAGTCTTGCAAATATTACTTTTGCATTTTATTTTGGTGTCAAGTGCAAACGAATTCCATTCACTTTCGCAGTCGTCTCTAATTGAATTGCGGTAAAATTTTTTGTCCGAGAAAGAATCTTATTTTTCAGGAGAACTAAATGATCCCTTTGAAGTTTGAAGACTTATTTAAAAAATGGTAAATATAGTACGGTATCATTTGTGATGTGAATGACTGCGGAAGATTTTTGAATCTTGGTATGTCGTAAGTTGCTTTAAGTCGGAAACATGACTAAGAATAAGAGCTAGCATCGGTCTCTCGGTTTAGCATTATAAAGTTTTTAGTTAAAATGGAATTCTTTTAGTTTTTATTTCTCTCGTTTCATATTTCATAAAGATTGATTATGAGCAACTTATCGTTTTTTTTCAGCATGTAAATATTCCAGTCTTTTAAGGTTTTCTAATTTTGTATAATTTTGTGTGCCTCTTTAGCTCAGTGGTAGAGCGTTGGTCTCGTAGACTCGTATAGGGAAATTAAAGAGATTAGTATTAATTAAATGTATAGCTAATCAAAGGCCGAGAGTTCAATCCTCTTAGGAGGCAGTAATCACATTTGAACGATATAATAAAACCCGCAATAAAATATTTTTGAAGCTCTATATTCCATTGAATAGCTGTAAATTTGAGAAGACTGAGTATCTAAACGTAATGAACTCTTCCTTGAGAAACGTAGATAACACTTTAATTATCTGAATTTTGCGCAGCGCGGAAGCTTCTAGAATGTTTTCCAAATCACGCTTCAAACAAATATTACCATTTAAAAAATAGCCTATTTGAGATTCACCTGTGCCTTCTTAGCTCAGTGGTAGAGCTTTGGTCTTATACAAAGAAAAGTTACCAAGAAAAGAGCAGATAACATAAAGCAAACCAAAGGCCAAGAGTTCAATCCTCTCAGGAGGCAGATTTTGATGTGGTATAATTTGAAATATTTTGATAAAATAGCGTACACCGTGATCAAACAAATGGAAATTATTTTATGTGTTTGCTCAAGTTTCAATTTCATCTTATCAATCCAGAGGGGCAGTTGGATTTATTTGTGTGTGATATTCTGATAAATAAACATCGTTTTATGAAAATCCCTTGTCTACGGAAAGATAATATCCAAATGGATTTATTATTTTTACAACGAAGTAATTGTACTATAATTTCATAGATGGAAACGGGATTTCTTCTGTAATAACGTTTTCGTTTCTTAATTATATTTTGCATGACGCAGGGATGACGTGAACGTAAATTCTAGCGTAAATACACATTAAGAGGTTTTGTTCCTTCCTGAGATAAATTTAATTCTTTGAATTCACTACATACACGAATAAAAAAAAATAGCAGAATAATGTACTTCGAGCAGAACTCGATAGCCATTATATTTTCCCAGCCTAAAAATGGGTGTATAGCTGTATACCGTACCACGATAGCAGTTACAGACCATTCAAATGTGCGCGCCACTTTTTAATCTGTTTAAAGTGAATCAGAATTTGATAATAGTAATTGGTCTCCACCTCCATCAATAGCAGACAGGAATGTTACCTTGAAAAGCTTATTAGCGCCAATAGCTCGAGGTGATTTATGGATTCGATGAGACGAGATAAAAGCTCGACGTGACTTGGCAGATGGTATGCAGATCCCATTTTATCTTCCACGGCACAACTTGTCTCTTCCAACTCTATTGAAAATGAAGGTATAAAATGAATTTTTATATAGTTATGTTAATCTGTGAATTATTTTATTTGGTCTTTTCATTGTGTTTTATGGTCTTATTTCCTATATTAGACTGTAATTGTGAGCCTGTCATTGTTGAGCTTGTTTGTCGTCGTTTTGGAGGCGTGGTTCCTCAATCTCAAGTCCGGCATTTCTGACACAGCGGCAAAAGTGACGTGGAGTGACGAGCCGGTTCCGTCGTCCATAGATGGGACTCCAGCTCTACCGCCGCCGTAACGGTAATCTTTGGGTCCAAATTTCTTGCCGTAACAGGACCTGCAGAAGAGCTCTTGGGTGTGCTCGGTCTCGTTCGTGCTCTCCAAAATCCGTTCGTGGCTGCCGCTTAATACGCAGCTCCTGTCCAGGTCCCTGCTGTTGTTGCTGACCAGGGTGTTGCACCCCAACAATATGCCGTTTACCCCGCTGGATACGGAGCTGCTGGCCCGAAGTTCGTCCAATACGCCGGTGCTCCGCAGATGTCTGATAGGGTAAAATTGTGCACAATCCACTTTCAAGTTGGCATAACATTTTCATATTTTCAGTTTTCGCACAGACTTGGGTGATGCAATACGCCGGAGCTGGACAAGCTGTTGCTGCTGGTGCGCCTTATTACCGGCCAACAAGAAACGACAAAGAGACGGTTGCCGATGGATCTACAGTTCCGGTTCCAATTGAAGATTATGCTAATGCTTGACTCAACTGATCGCGCACTGTTTTTACTTTTTAATTTTACATTATTTAATTCGCGTGAATGAATGACCTTGCTATATTTACTTTCTGACACAATCGATTTGCTAAAAAAGTATAATAAATTTGTGCTTTTAACAATGTAAAGCGGTCAGTTCTCTGTCTTAAAAAGGTTATGGAGGAAGGTTACCACTTGTAAGGAAGTTATTCACAATTAATTTTCGATTAAATTATTTCGATTAAATTTAGTTCATTTTTATTTCGACGTTATCCGCCCAATACCGAAAGTCCCTGTGGGCATTAAATTACTGTGGAAAAATATATTAGTAGCCTATGGCGTTAATATCAAACCGGTTTTCTCTTACCAATAAAAATACAAACTGCTGTAAAATCGTTAAAAGGCATCCCTATGCTCGTGACAAAATTTGGCCATATTTTTAGACACGAATTCTAATTTTGTATTTCTGGCAATTTTTGAAGAAAAATAGACATTTATTTTCATAACCAGCATTTTCTCGTATGTTAACCAAGACCTGAATAAGAACTACAGTAAAACGAAGGGTAGCGATTCCACCTTATCACGCGGTGAGGCGACCATACGAGGATATCAGTTTCGTGAGTGAGCATCGCCAGTTAAGAACCAATAAAGTTTACGACATATTTCTTGGTGATAGGCCCTCGTAATTCGACTCCCGCTTCAACAAAATGCAAATAAGTTCATCAGTATGAATAGTGTGATTCAATCAGCTACTTTCTTGGTAGTTTAAAACTGATATTAGCCTACTTAAACTTACCTTTATATAAAGCGCGCTTACAATTTTCAACTGATGACGGTGTTTGCTTTTATTTCGAACTATCTCAAATTGTTCATTTAAATCAAAGGTTCTGTTCCCCGGTCTGCTACAAGTTTCATCTCTGTGGATGTGCAACTCTCAGCGACGAATAAATCCCGAGCGATGGGAAAACGTCCAAAAACGTCGCCTCCAGCAGCAGTGCTGTTGTAACCATAATTTTGTCAGCAAACAAATTCAATACCTCGATAAGTTTCGCGAGCAGCATTAATAAGCATTGGAAATATTATCCAACTATCGTTATGGAATCAAATATACACCGAAACACCTTCAGACGACGAAATGAATTTAAATCATCATGAGAATAATAAACTGAACTGTAATGATGTAAAGGATAAATTGTTGATTGAATGAGACTTCAAGTTTAGTACACTGTACTGTCTGTACATAAAAGTCGCTATACATTAATTCTTGGAATGCTGGTTGATTCATTTCATTTTTTTTCAGACGAAGAATTTGAACATCGAAAGAAGATAATTTGGATAGCGAGTCTGCATGATTCTGGGGTCCGTTGGCTTGGCCTTTGGGAAATTAAATCTCATTTCAATCATTTCGCCATTTTTGGTCGTGCAGGAGGATACCACAATGTCAACAAATAACTTCAACATTAAGCACAACAATAACCCCAAGTCCCAACAACAACTTCAACAACTACAACTTCAACAACTACAACTTCAACAACTACTACTCCGACGACAACAACACAACTTCAACAACTCCGACGACAACAACAACTCCGACAACTACTACGACGCCGACAACTATACAACGAGAGATTATAATCTCTCGTTTATTCTGTCTGGCATGTCACGTGCTCCACAACGACGACTGGATCGTACAAAACCATCCGAACCGATCCGAACTCCCGGGACACAAACGGCACAGTGTCTAGCCACGGTAGCCGTTTGTTTGGAGCAAAATTCAAATTAGTTGTACGGCCGTCTAATATAGGAACGTAGGCTGGCACGTACACCACGGTGAATTGTGATACAAATAATGCTAAAGCGCACAATTTCTTTGATTACCCAATGATTTTGACAGTTTTACAGCACCAGCGGAACAACCCTCATCACCGGGTCACCCACTGTGGGCACAGTGTACACGTTGACGGACAACACGCTGACTATCGAATCCCTTGCCGGCAGTTCCAATGGTTCGACGCTTTGCTGCACAAGGACAACTGTTTAACAGAAACGCAGTGTTATTGTATAGTACAAAGCTTATTTAACGTAACATCAGGTGACAAATAAAATGCGTCCACCGCTGATCAAGCTTCAAAATATTTACACGTACAAATAAATTCATTAATAATGTGGCAGATCAATTAGTACTCGGTTGATGACCCAACTAGGCCTACATTTTTTGAACATTTGAAACAGCGACAAGTAGTTTAACCTAACGTGCCATATTGTAATGTTCAGCCATTACCATTTGTCCAACTCCTTTAAAGGTCACTGGAAGAAATAAGTCCAAATGGAAGTCAGAGACTAAATGTTTACAGCACCCTATTATAATGTTCTTGTGGACGTTCCGGGTCAGTATCTTTAGTCAAATAACATTTTATGAAGTAGGAGTGAGTGTAAACAGTCTAAACATGAAAAAGAAATATCCTCGGAAATTTCTTATTTTTATTTGGGTTTTATAAGTCAAATATTATTTCAAGCAGATCAAGTTCCAATATGCGTTGCGAAATATCCACGAAGAATTCCTGTTTATTGGCTACCTGCGTGTTCATGTTGTTTGTTGAAAGAGTTTAACACTGTAATGTCTGGAATAGATTAGGTCCTCCTATATGGTACAAAATCAGATTATACTCGCCAGTAATAAGAGAGAGCGCCCGGTTTCCAGTTATTCGTTTTCATTCTTTCGTGTTTCTTCTTTTGGTCATAAGTGATACGTAACAAACTCAAAGCTGCTCAAAGCCAATTCACCTATATATTCGCAAGCATTCCCCGCAGATTTGTCAGACAACGCCCTTGAGCAGTTGAGCGCCCTTTAAAACAAAACATTTTTGATTTCACTTATTGCAAGATATGATAAATACCAAAACTATTTTTACAATATATTAAATATTAATTTACTTTTCATATTAGATAAAATTGGAAGAACTGAAGAATCTTTTTTTTTGTCCCTTGCATAAATTCTTTACCTATACTGCCATACGAAATTGGAGAATAGCTTATCACTAAATTCTCTGATGAATTCGTAAAAATAGAACTTAACGTTAATTATAGATTAATTAAGAGCCTAATTTGTATTTATTTATACAAATCACACTCAACGTTATCGCAAAGAAAACATCAAATATCAAATATGACATCATTCAATCATTCATTGGTCTAATAATTTAATAATTTAATAAAAACTGGTGCCGGAATAACCGAGTCCGGTGCGTTTGTAGGGGAGAGCGGGAGCAACTGGGAGTTCGTATTCATGGACGGGAGCGACGGGGAGTTCGTAGACGTGGACGGGAGCGACGGGCAAGTGGTCGCCCTTGGGTTTGAATCCCTGCTCATCAGCGACCCAGGTCAAAGTGAATTTCTCGCCTTCGGGGGAAACCCAGTAAGAAGATCCCTTGTTGGTGTTACCCATCACATCCTCGTAAGTTGCTTTGCCGTAAGAGTCGTAGGCGACGCCTTGGAGCTTCTTCTGCACCTGCGATTCCTCGCGGGTCGTGTAGTCAGACTGGGCGTAGCTGCACATATTAATCATTATCAAGAAATGATTAACCGATTGAATCCATCAAGGTTATAACTAGTAAATAAAGTAGAATTAACATTTCGTTGATTTTTATTACCTCCACTGGCTGCTGCCGTCGAGATTGCGCTCATCAGATTGGCTGGTGACGGTGATGCCGGCGTATTTGTTATCCTTGGCGTAGGCCGGAGCAGCGTAAGCCGGAGCAGAGTAGCTTGGGGCAACGTAAGCCGGAGCAGAGTAACTTGGGGCAGCGTAAGCTGGGGCTTTGTATTCCGGCTTGTAGCTAGAAGGGGCAGCGGCAGCGACGGCCAAGACAGTGGCGATAGCAAACTAGAAAATAATATTTCACATAGTTTAGTCCCAAGTCTGAGGCAATTAAAGCATAAATGAATTCGACGACTGTTGACTGATTAAATGCCTTGCGTGTCATCTCCTTACCAACTTCATGTTGAATTCGGTTGATTTGTAGAACAACTGATACTTTTCATCTTCCCTATCGGGGTTTTTATAGTTGAGTGAAGGGAAAAAAATTATTCGTTTGGGAGGGGTCTGGGTGTGTTCGAATTGGTTCCTTCTTTGCCAATTGGGTCAAGAACGGAAAAAGTTTTGATTTTACTTTTGCATTTTACTTTGGTGTCAGGTGCAAATGAAACCATCCTCTTTCCGTCAGTTCTCTTTCTAATTGAATTGAGGAAACATTTGTCGCTTGAGAAGGAATCATATTTTGCTAGGGATCTACTTGATCTCCTTGAAATTTGAAGGTTTTGGGGTAGGTTTATCAAAAACAAATATGTTATCCCTGCTTGCTAAAAAAAGTGAGCAGCAGACTGGCAGCGCAAGATAATTTTGGTTTTTCACAGCGATTTCGTGGTTAGCTAAGTTAGCTGATTAACATCTGTTAATAGATGTTTTGATTACCTAATCGTGTTGATCTGTTTAAGGAACTTTTTGATTAGCGAATGCAATTGCTAATCTGTTGTAGGGGAGAGAGGGGCTAGTTGGCAGGTGCATTTTTTCTGAATTTTTTGAGTACACTACTGGTAAAATGAATGAATCCGATTCAGATTTCAATTCTCTATGAATTGTTCGTATTTGTTTACAATGTTCATTTACACGAAATTGTGAAATCGAGAAAAACTGCAAGAAAAAAAAAACTGTCAACTTGCCCCAACTACGGGGTAAGTTGGCTACTGACGATTCTCCATTGCTCTAAAATATCTACGTCCAATTTTGAAAACTTGCAATTCACCCTCTGGTGAGTTATCTGTATGCCAACATGCCCCTCAAAATTTCTGACAACTTACCCCACAGGGTGCTTTTAAAATAAATAAATTGATAACTAAATAACTTTTTAATGTAGAACTGTCGTGCTTCTTTTAAAAATAAGAAAAACATCAATAGGGGATGGCGCAAAAAAAATAAAATAAAAATAAAACATATTAAAAATAAGAGAAAAAAAAATATCTCCCAATCATACTATAGCTGGGAAAAATTTACTTTACGAGTTATTTACGTTTAAAGTTTCCACTCCGTGGCCCGCCTCTAAAACGCAGGAAGTGGCCTATTTATCACGTGATTCTTGGTTTCATTCTTGAACAAACAACTTCATTTCTTGAAATTGTGATTTATTTTTCTTGTTCTATGGGAAATTTAAAAAATGGGAATCTGAAAAAATATTTAAGACGTTTAGTTTTTTATTTTATTGATACTTAAATCAATATTTTTGTAAAACCCAAATAACTATCTGATAGCAATTTTATTCTAGTTTAAGGTGCTGTATTTTGTTTTTGTTATGGGTTCCTAAGTATTTAATAATTTAGTTTATTTAATGTTGTTTGGGTTCGGGTTAAACGGGACATGGAAAACGGGGTAAAACAGGTATTGCCAGATTAACGTTATTTCCAGAAAAACGTCCCCTGGCAACAAAAACAAAGGAAAAATGATCGAAAAAACTTTTTTTATAGTATCTCCACTTCTACTTTATAAAATAAATAAAAATTCAGCACTTCTGAAAGGGAAATGAATTTCCTTTTCACCAGTGCATTATTTAATAAATATAATTCAGCCGTTGCAGAGAAAAACGATGTTCAATTTTACCCCTGGCTCTGTTTCGTTTAACCCAAAATTTTTTGTTTTTCGGCATTTTTTCATGTTGGCATTTCATCACATAACTCTTAAACGAATCAACGAAAAAAATTAAGAAAATTACCAAATGTAAATAAATGCCAGGGAATCACCCCTATACTTTAATTTTTTCAGAATTTTAATTTTTATATAAATGGCAGCGTAAAGAAAAAAAATGTCCCACATAGCCCCGGTCTCCCCTACATTTTTGCAAAATTCCCTTCTACTAACGAGCCCGGTGGATAGTTTACACCAATCAACAGTGTTCCATCAATATCACCATCCATTGGTAAAACAATATTTTCTTCTTCAATGAGGTTTAAAACAACAATGTCTCTGGCATTACCAACTTCTTCAATCACAGAAACATATGATTCCGAGATCATACTTAAGGAGTTTAGCTGAAAACTCCCTTCATAATTCTCTTCTTCACAAATCTAAAACAACTGTGAATTTTTGATTAGGTAGTGAAGTTCCAAATCGGAACCCCTATTTTAGAAATGGACATACTGTACATAAATTATAAAAAAGCATTAAATAAAAAAAAATCAAAATTTAATTAGACTGGGAAGAAAAGAGTCTAGATCAAGAGCACACAATAGCAGTCCGGATACCGGAAGGGACTCCAGTTCAAGCTGTCTGTTAGGTTCAACCAACTTGGTATATTCATTTATCTTGTATTTAATTTGTCGTAAATTCTACATTTTTCTAAAGTATCATGCAGAGTGAACAAACACAATCTCAGAAAAAGGCTTACCTTGGTTTGGTTGAAGCTCTCTTCCGTGCTGGTGAAATTCACCACCCTGAATACTACACTACTGCTGATAGAATATAGCTTGAGGCATTGAAGCGTCATCAAATCTTACCGAACGTAGCCGGCCCTCCCACATCTGCGACTTTCACTACTCCTGTTTCCACTGAATATCTTCCAGGTATTTCTGTGGTTCCAGATGTAGCATGCCGTTCTACAGATAGGTCCTACAGTAACACTTGGAACGTTATTATTCTAATGAATCGATCGGAGTGTGTCATACAGGGACTGAATTTCACTTATTATTTTTCTGTACCCGGGCTAAATTTTTAAAGATTTCATTATTTATTAGTTTTTAATTCCTTTTTTAAGAAATAATTGTTCACGTAACAAATCTGTTTCAGTCCTGTTTGTAGATATAGTACCCACCACAATAACTGGCTTACCCCTGCTGATGTTTTTACCATTCCATAATAACATGTTAACACATAGCCTCCCATTCTTGATGAATAAGACTTGAGTAGAAGATTGAGTTGTGTCATGAAGAACGGTTTAAATTAAACCCTTTTACACCAAAATATGTTTAAATTAACTCAATAGAAAGGAACATTTTTTTCTTGCAGGTTCTTTACGTCAGCGAAAAAAACTAACGATTTGTCGGTCAAATGGACGAGTCAGCGGTCAATCCAGTTGTGGATAGCTGCTTCCGTCCCAGAAACGTGCTGATTGCCGTAAGGTACAGTGATTATGTGTACTCATAGACTAATAAGTAATGTTTCACAAATTATAACTTTATTTTTCTCTTCAAAAAAGCTCAACGAGGTAATCATGACGAGAGCAAGCCTGGAGGATATAGTATTGTGGTTTGGCGTTGATGCCAAGAGACATCCATTCTACAATTTGCCTATAATCAAACAATGGCTGAGATGTTGTCTCTGCAGAAGAACAATTCAAATAGGGATTTGACCTGTCCAACTGATTCGTATGCTGAAGCAGACCACAACGGCGCCGCCGTCAATCGTTTCTCCCGGTTTTAAGTGCCCTATTGCTCTTTTACATGCATTGATTTTTAGAAAATTAAATTTAAATACTTAGTTATTTCAGATCAAAACCTACTAAATCAAAAGTAAGCTTATGCCTGGAAAAATATTTTAAAATCACGGTTTGATATTCTAAATGTCATAATTAATGGTACGGGACGGTTTTTATTGCTTTTTTTAGGATTGCAATGTATAGCTATCGATACACAATCGTCTTCCAAAGGAGAAATAATTGAAAAGCTGTCATTGCTGTGGATTGTGGAAAGATGTAAGAGAGAGTCAGTTCAAGTTAGTTGTGATGGGTGTTGCACTTATTGTATGGTTGTGCACAGGCTAATGAAATTACAAAAAAGATTGCAACAAATTAAATCAGAACTCAAACAACAATCTAAAATCTGTGTGTACGACAAAATTAACCAACTAACACTCGGTGGTGATATTTCAAACTGATTGGACTTTTAAGCCGATGCTACTTCTAAAAAACCTATACACAGAAGCAAATTTCTCCGCTTTTAAGTGACGGAAAACTAATGTGTATGTGAGGTTTGAAACATTAGGACAATTTTTGATGGTTTCATTTCACGTAAAAAAAAGAGAGTCAGGGGTGAACATAAAGAACTAATGGCTATATAAAAACATCTAAGCTATATAAAAACTCTGTTGTGTTAGTTACATAAAAAATGGCCACACCTACGTTTCCCGTTTTAAAGGTTTTTTTATTATAATGCTATCATGTATGTTTTTCCTTTTACTAAAAACAAACGTTTGTTTTCCTTTTTTGGTGATTGTCTGGAAAAGTGATTGTCTTAGTCCCGATTAATTTAGTCCCGACATCTTTGTGTTACCAGTCTGAAGACAAGGGGGATAAAATGCGTAGAATTGGGTAAAATGCAATTTCTGCAATTCAAGCATCCCGATTCTTCAGTGGGCTTACCTACTGCAACACTTCTAATTTTTTCCGTATAATTTGTCTTGTATGTGAAAGAGAAAAAAAGTTCTTTATGAAACGTGGAAAACTCAACTAAGATTTATGTCGATGATGAAGAAATCACTATTTTTCAGTCTCATTTGTATTGTGTGAACATGTGACATCAAATTACTTTTGAATTATTGTCTATAATTAAAAACGCAATTTTTTGTAACTACTTTAACCTTAATTACAAATAATAATTCGAAGAGAGCATATTGTTTGAGTTTAAAATTGTTAAGTTTATAAATATTATATTTTTAATATTGTATATAAATACATATTTATGATTAATTATATAAATTTAGAAGGATTTTCGCATTGTGTGTTACGGTCTGATCAGCACATGCATAGAAATCAAAATTTAAATTCATCGTTGGAATGAATTCTCTGGTTTTGAGGGGAGTGGTTAGAAAAAAAGGGCGCTGACTACAAAAAATAATACTCCGTTTCAATAACGGATTAAAAATCCAACCAAATAGCGAGTCCAGTTAAAGCCATGTTAAAACACAACATTTGATCCATCTCAATCTAACGCTCTATAACCACTTCACCTACTGACACTTTGTAAGAAATCCAAATTGAGGTAATTATTGATCCTATAGTAAAAATATCTTCCTTTATTATTTCCTCTTAAAAATCGAGGATGCATATCAACAACAAAGGCTCAGTGAATAATAATCAGAAGGGGTGGATGTGTGCATGTCCCACAACTACACATGTAGCTAGTCATTTCACACCCTAGTCCCCCAGCGGTTGAAAAAAACAATATAGTATAGTTGTACAATATAGTATAATATAGTTGTCCGACTATGATAAGTATTACGTGGAAGGGAAACAAAATTTTGGGTGGTAGAAATCGACTAAATTTAGGGAGTAAATGTAGGGTAAAGAATTATTTGATAATACAAGAATAAAGTTTAGCTTATTGTTGTTACGGGGGAAAAATGAGAAGTTCGTCTGACTTTTGGGTAAAAATTTATCAAGAAAGGAAAAAGGGACATTTTAAGGGGGTACACAAACAAGGCAAATGGCGGCGCGATAATGGGAAAAGGGGAAATTTTGTACACCTGAATGCACATACACCGTTCAGTGTATAACATTCACCTAGATGCGTCACACATCAAACGATAGCCCACTTATCGATGATAATGCTCATTTTTTTAATTTGGGTAATTTTTAACGGCTGATCCAGAAATTTTAAAAAAAGGGGGACGTAGTGCCGTAAGAGGCCATAAGTCCTTGCCACAGAAAAAAACATTGAATTTTGTTTGAAAAATGTGATAAAACTCGCATAAAGAATTAGGAATTTAAAATTTCTTTATTTCTTATCATTGATTTAAATAAATTAATGAACTTTATCCATGCAATTAGAATAAGGTTAAATAAATTTTTATATTAGTGGTTCTTTGGACTTCACTTAATTTCACAAATCCAATAAATTCCATGCTATACGAAAATCGGGCAATGTTGCTTTCTGCGAATTTAAATTCGCTTCTTCGATCTTCCATCGCAGCATAGTTAAATTTTTTTGCATAGTTCGTAGGATCCTATGCTGGCATCATCCCGTTCTGGTCTTCGAGGTTCCCGTAAGAAATCAAAATAAAATAAATAAACAGTAAGTAAAATATGAAATATTAAGCAACAGATATAAAATTCAAATATTTGAATCGGATACGGTTTGGTAAATATTGGATGGTGAATGCCTTATCCGATCCTTCGCTTGGCTCGCGAGTTTTTCTCTCTAAGTTATCCGATTTCATAAAATAATTTTGGATTCTTATTGTTAACTCGATACCTTTGAGAGGAACAGCGTCATCTTATCGGATGCCGATGAATATACTTAGTAAGAACGGTTGCCAGGTATATGTTTTTCTATTCCTTGCCCTTTGCAGAGACCTACCGTATCTGCTTCGTCACGCAACGTTGTCAGATAAAATGGCTAAATAAAACCGACCCCGAAGAGCCCTATACATTCCTTCATGTCATGTTGAGGGTGCTTTTATGATATGTTTACATATGACAGTTGACTCACTTACCTCTACATTATAAAACAATTGCCTCAGTACAAATCATTTTCATTTTGATCACCATGTAGATCTAGTTCGAATATAAAAACACAAAATGGTGTTAAATGATACACACTAAGTAACTGTTGTCTATAAATGTAAATTTTGAAATCAATTTCAAAATATCTTTGTATAGACCTTATTTAGATCCAAAGGTATGGGTCAAGCCGACTCCTTAGCAGCGCGTTGCAGTGTGAAGGGGTGCCGTGAACAGGAGATTTTATTTTGGCTCGCCCCATGTGGCATGGTAATAGGCTTTTCGGGTTAATCGTGACCGAAGGAAGAAAAGGGAGGAAAGGAAAGTCTGGTCCCCTCTTTTTTTCATTTTTTCCTTTCCTCCCTTTTCTCCCTTTTTCCCTCGGTAAACGTAAATAAATGCTACAATAATATTTTTTTTTACCTTAATAATATTCTAATGGATTACTGCGACCGATTTCCTTGAACTTAAGTGCCTTACAATTCGTCAATTTCTTCTGGCAGAAAAAATTTGACAGTTTTTTTTGGCTGCAGGGTGATTCCATTCCAACTCGAATTTTTTCGTCGCGGAAAACAATAGAAATGTCTGATTTTTTTACAGTGTGTTCCTTATATATTAATCATGCACTGTGTAAAATATCAGATTTTTAAAAACAAACCGAAAGCTGAAAATCAAATTCAAAGTTTCTGGTTCAGCAATAAAATTTTAAACCAAAATCGCGATTTTCCCCTTTTTTTACCGTTTCCTTTCACGGCAAGGAAAAACGAAATCAATGAAAAAACAGGAAAAAATTCGCTCTATCGAATGGTTTATTTAAAACTTTTATTTTGTTTTAATTTGTTACCATAAAGTTAAGTTAAAGTTTAAAACTTTTAAAGGCCCTAGCAAAAATCTCGGACAAGGCAGAAGCTTAAAATTTAATACTTATATCGGGACCCATAGTCTGTATAAGCATAAAAATTTTCAGCGTGGGCAAAGTATGCGTGAATTAGTTATAATTATTTTAAATTTTCAAGTTCTGCCGTATCCGTTAACACGGGAAAACCATTTCAGATCATGAGACTCCAGGATAACAGAAGCCGCGACCCCCATGGGACTTTGCGTCTTGGGAGATGACGCAAAAAAAGAGCGGGGACTTCCTACAAATTCTTAGAGCTCGTTATCTCATTTCACTCAATGTTACCATTCTACAAGGTTACCTAAAAGAAAAATGTCTTACGCTGAAGCGTTTTTACTCAGTAGTGTTGGAAAATTTACGAAAAAAGACTGTTTCAAGGAATATTATGCAAAGTGCACTGTGAAAAATTTAATCGTGTTAGACGAATTGCCTGTTGACGATCAGCGTGTTATTAAGTTGCGAGTTGGAAGTGATTACATCAAGTCAATTTGTTTGCACCATCAATGCGTTTATTTTACTTACTTTGTAAGCACGACATTTCAGACGAAGCATTGCTGTGATCCATTAAAGAAACACAGAAAACAAGTGTGCGGTCAGAAATTAATAAGTCTTAAACTCAGTGATTATGTGTTTGCGGCAACTAGTAACATTCGATTGATTCCTGGATTAAAACTGTGTAAGTGGTGTCTAGAATTTCTGGAATCCGAGGACTTCAATCAATCACATCAAACTACTCCAACTATAGAGGATTTAAATTCTAGTGGAGCTTTATATTTTGATAGCCCGAAGGAGAAAGTAATCACACCGAGGAGAGTTATTAGTGCTCTTTCGAATGCGTCGATTATAAGTCCCATTGTCGAGTTGGATAGAAGTGGTTCAGAGCGCCGTTTGAGAATCTGTAGTGATGTCCTTGACACAGTGAAGCGTAACATTCTTCAAAGTGAAGATTTGTCGTCTTTCAATGCTAATGATTACAGTGAATTATTGAATAGCGTGCGTGAAAAGGTATTATATATTTATATATAATTGAGAGTGAACTTGCAAGATTCTTATATTTTTCTCCCTAAGGTCAACTCAACAAATAATCGATCCAACCAACTTTCATTGTTAACCTTGGCTCCCAGCAGTTGGACACACGAGCAAATAAGCGCTTATTTTGGAGTTTCAAAATATCAAGCCGCTCAAGCAAATGATTTGAAAATACAAAGCGGTATTTTAGCGCATCCACCAAAAAAGAAGAATGGCCATTGTTTGAGCGACGGTAAAAATTTCAGTAACTCCCAAGTCGCACATATTTTGAAACTAATTTTCAAAATTATTCAATGCAGAGGAAAAATTGCGAATAATAGATTTCTATACTTCCGATGAGTACAGTCGCCAGCTCCCTGGCATGAAAAATGTCAAAAGTGTAAAGCAGCCCTGCGGAAAACGATTAAAAATCCAAAAGCGTCTGTTACTTATCAACATCAAAGAGCTGTACGCCGAGTACAAAAAAAAATATAGCTCCGTTGGCGCTGTTTGCAAGCTTTCCGTCTTCTTTGACCATAGACCTGCATACGTTATTAATGTTGGAGCTAGCGGTACACACTCCGTGTGTGTATGTCTTTACCACCAAGACGTAAAACTTATGCTGGATGCCGCAGGATTTATGAACGAAAGACACCATTTGATGGATAAATTAGTGTGCTCAGTTTACAACAAGGTAATATAAAATCGCTAGCTTCTCGGTTTAATTATACAAATTTGCTTTGCATAGACTTCGTTATTGATTGACTTCATATTTTATAGGAATGCATGATGACTAGATGCCCGTCTTACCCAAAAGCTGATTCTCTCGAAACATATCTCGAAGGCATTATTAGCGATGAAACAGATGACACAATCACGTACAAAAAATGGGCGCAAACTGACGGAACTAAACTTGAGACGGTACAAACGTCTAGAGATGATTTTATTGATTCTCTTGTTATTGCCGTTGGCAACTTGACTACTCATCATTACGTTGCCCGTAATCAAAGTGCTCATTTTGTAACATGTAAAGAGCAGCTCGACTATGAAACTTGCGTTTTGGTTAGCGACTTCTCGGAAAATTTTTCTTTTATAATTCAAGATTCGATTCAAGGTTACTACTGGGCTAACGACCAGGCTACCCTCTTACCGTTTTTAGGATACATGAAAATGTTCGACGGGACTGACATTAGTGTCAGCATGGCCGTTATTAGTGATCACTTGACGCACGATACTCTTTCTGTCCATTCCTTTTTAAGGCCAGTCTTACAATTTTTGAAAACATTGAATCCGTCTCTGAAGAAAATCAAATATTTTACCGACGGCTCTGGCGCGCAGTACAAAAACAAAAAAATTTTCGCCAACCTGTGCGCGCATAATTTGGATTTCGATGGTCTCGATGCTGAGTGGCATTTTTTCGCCTCCTGTCATGGTAAAAGTGCATGCGATGGGATAGGGGGGACTTTAAAAAGATTAGCTAGATTGGCAAGTCTACAGCGCAATGTAAATAGTCAAATAACTACGCCGCAAGATCTTTTTGAATGGGCAACAGAAAACGTCAGCGGCATAAAATGTTTTTATGTTAACTCTCAATCAGTCATTTCAAATGAAAAATCAATTGAAAAAAGAATGAATGAAGCTATGGCTATCAAAGGCACTCGTTCATTCCACTGTTACGTACCAATCAATTCTTTTCAAATTAAAGCATCGTCCCTTTCTGGAGGCGATTCTGACTTCAAAGTGTTTAATGTTCATCCCGAGCCTAATCCTGTTTTTGATTTCGATTCCTGTAAAGTTGATGATTATGTTGCGTGTGTTTATGAAACTGATGGCCGCTGGTATCTCTAAAAAATTTCCAATATTGATGAAGTCAACAGAGAATTTCACGTCACGTTTTTTTCTCCCGACGGTCACACCGGATTTGCAAAAGGATATAAGATAACCAAAGAATCATCCTGGATTACTAACAAAAATATGTTATGCAAAATCATTTCTCTTAAAACCACTACTATTCGTAGTCGACTTTTTAAACTTGATCAAACTGAATTTAATGTGATTGAAAATAAATTTTATAGTCTTATGGCTGATGGCAATTAACACAATTTGTATCTTTTCAAATTATTTTTGTTTTTCTCTTGCTTGCCATGATGAAAAGAACACTACTGAGTAAAAACGCTTCAGCGTAAGACATTTTTCTTTTAGGTAACCTTGTAGAATGGCAACATTGAGTGAAATGAGATAACGAGCTCTAAGAATTTTTAGGAAGTCCCCGCTCTTTTTTTGCGTCATCTCCCAAGACGCAAAGTCCCATGGGGGTCGCGGCTTCTGTTATCCTGGAGTCTCATGATCTGAAATGGTTTTCCCGTGTAAACGGATACGGCAGAACTTGAAAATTTAAAATAATTATAACTAATTCACGCATACTTTGCCCACGCTGAAAATTTTTATGCTTATACAGACTATGGGTCCCGATATAAGTATTAAATTTTAAGCTTCTGCCTTGTCCGAGATTTTTGCTAGGGCCTTTAAAAGTTTTAAACTTTAACTTAACTTTATGGTAACAAATTAAAACAAAATAAAAGTTTTAAATAAACCATTCGATAGAGCGAATTTTTTCCTGTTTTTTCATTGATTTCGTTTTTCCTTGCCGTGAAAGGAAACGGTAAAAAAAGGGAAAAATCGCGATTTTGGTTTAAAATTTTATTGCTGAACCAGAAACTTTGAATTTGATTTTCAGCTTTCGGTTTGTTTTTAAAAATCTGATATTTTACACAGTGCATGATTAATATATAAGGAACATACTGTAAAAAATCAGACATTTCTATTGTTTTCCGCGACGAAAAAATTCGAGTTGGGATGGAATGACCCAATAGTTAGAACAATAATTATACTTTAAAAAAAGAAGGATCAAAATGATAGCAAACGCTGGTCTCCATGAATATAGCAAAAACGGTCTTTGTGTTTTTTAGCTTTGAAAAACGGTGGACGGTGGACGTCAGGACATGAAATTGATTGAATATAAACTTATCCCAGTGATATTCAATTTCCCCCCACAATTCATTAACGGTCCCGATAAATGGACCGAACTTGTTGAATTCGTGAATGAATTGGCGCCAAATAGAAGTCATGGGCATTATGTCCGGCATTTTGTGGGCTGAAATCCATTCCTTTAGCCTTGTTGAGGAATAAACTGGACTGTGGGAGAAGACGATAGTTCTTCCAGGAGCGGCCACACTTTCCAACACCGTGGTGTACTGGTCGATGTTGAGTGATCCAGCGACATAACGAATTGTCCTATGGAAGTTGTATGACACGCAACCGGTAAATAGAACAGATCTTCGCTGGGGACTTCGTAGCGGTAGCGTGTATAAGTCTCCCACGGGATTTAATCTAACAAATAAATAAAAATGATTATAGAAGTTACTTACAAAAAGGAACATAAAATAAATATTTAACTTACCCAAATCTCTGGTCACCAATAAAAATACAATTTTTCCAAAAGGAAAAAGAAGATTAGCTGAATTGGGCAGCGTACAATTGTCTTTCTGTCATTTTGACGGACTTTGGAAGGAGAAATGATGAGCGAAGACGAGCTTCGGCGTTTTAGCCACACATCTATGCAGGGTTCCCCTTCCTTTAACCGCAGCGTATGGGGGTTGGGGCTATATAAGGTTAAAATTAAACTTTATACAGGCTTTCACTTTCTTTTCTCCCCTATTTAAAAAATCTTTTAACTTTAAGTCTTTAGTTTAAATCTTTTTGTATCCAGTAAAGAATGGCTCCTTCTAAGTCATCCCTTAGCCCTGTTCAAATTAGAGTATTGAGATTTAAGGACCGAAACTCTACGTTTATGCCTATGGTATAAACAATTTGGATTATCAAATGAAGAGCTGGAATTAAATACTCCTTTTACTATAAGAACTAAGTTTAAGATTTCAAGTCTCAACCTACCATAATTTCAACTTTGTTAAAAAAACACAACAGGAAAAATCTCTAACTCTGATCTTTATTTTAGTATGATTTCCCATTCGAAACGGGTTAAGATTGATGCAGAAATCCATCCTCACTATCTTGGCATAGTTCTGCGCTACTACTCCCCTCGAATTGCACGATTTTCTTGAATGGATTATTTCTTCGTCGACAACAGCACCACACTATTGCATATCTTGGCCCTGTTGGCTATTTTATCTTTGCCCCACTACCAATACTATGTCCCGACCCATTTCTTTTGATAACCACTGGCACTGTATTTATGCCGATTGACCTCAATTTTTGAATTTCATCCACATTCCACACTCCTCAATTCTTCACCAATATTGCACAAACAAATTGAATAAAGCCAGCTGATTCTAAAAAAAAAATGTTTGTTGTTGTTGTTTTCCTTCTTTTTTCCTAGGACCATGAGTTTCCGAGTTAGCATAGACTTTGTCAAAATCGACCAAATCTTTTACAATCTTTCTTTCATCATTTTTAAAAACTACGGTTCTAGTAATGTCTGGTCTCACTTCTTTCACCGTGTTCACTAGAAAAATGATGTACAAGCACCGAAGAATTTGGGCCTGAACGGTCGCCATTTTCCCCATCCCTGTGCAGCTTTCCATCTGAGTGAAGATGACTGCAGCTCTTGGTTGACTTGGTCGACTGTCCGGCCAAACGAGTGAAGGAAACGATTTTAAAATGTTACAATTCCGTGGTGACCCCGAAGAAATTTGGGGGAATCCTGAAAATAAGACTGGAATCTCGCTGCTCATCTCCAGCATTATCTTGATTCTGCCTCCACTACAGATTCAATGGAATTCGGCAGCGTAATCACTACTTCTGGGAATAAGCCACAACCTGAAGGCCTTCTCTATGCACCTAAACGTATGAATCCTTAAAATATTTTGCAATCCTTCAAGGGATCCACTTTTCAATACACTCTTAACCTAACTCTTTATTTCTTTAGTCCCTTATAGAAAATGTATTACAAAAATCGATGGAAATTACACTCCGATTATTTTTGACTCCCAAAAAAGAAATTAAAAAATTGTTTGAAAACCAAATCTTAATCAACCAGTCTACTGTTCCACTTATCAATGAGGCTATTGAAATTTTATGCCTCGGCCTCAATTTTATCCCATCTCAGATAATCCTTACAACTCCCTAATTACATCAATCAATTGCCTCGTTAGAGAAATCAACACATCCATTATCTTAAAAAAACAAAAATATAAATTCACTAAAAAAGGCTGGCTGACTCAATATATCCAAAGTGATTGGAAACCCTCCCCAAACCTGGAAAAATAATGATCAAAACGCTGAGATTCTAAAAGCAATAGCCAATCCAGATTTAAACCGCTACCCTATCTCCCATGTGAAACTAGCCCACGAAAAGATATCCACATTCTGAAATCAGACAAAGGACGCAACACTGTTAGATGACCAATCAACGATTTCGAAACTAAAGCTTATCGCCAATTAAGTGACAAAAAAACCTATTTCAAAAATTTAAATTAAACATCAATGCTGTGAAATCTCTGAAAATCTCCTGGCCCTCGGCCTCATCAACCCGATTGAAGACGAAGAAATCTGTAAATAGAAACCGGCTGGATCAGCTATATTTTTACTTCCAAAAATCCACAAGGATATAAAAAAAAACTAGTAGAACATTCCCGGGACGCCAAATTTTTGCTACTTTTACATCCGTTCCCTAATAATAATAATGTAATACATATTTAACGTGCCCTTTTACAAATAATATGGACAAAGGCACGGCAATGACTTGGGGAAGAGGAAGCATATAAATTTCAGTTTTCGAAAGCAACACGACAGAGATGGGTTTTCAAGGAGGAGCGGAACTGTCTCCCTGTATCCCTTACCTTCTAGATAAATATATTAAAGATCTTACCAGTCATCTTCTGAAAAAAATCCCAGGATCTCTAATTGATACTCACGACTTTATCTCTCGACCCACTGGTACACTTTCTGCTTGCTCCCAACTTTTTATGGCAGACGTGACAAGCTTATACCCTAATATTCCTTGGACAGACGGTATCGATGCCTCCACGGCTTTTTACACTGAAAACCTTCAGACGTATTCTTACGCTAATCTTAACCAATTCTATTATCCATTTCAAAGACAAACGATTTTTTCATCAGATTAAAGGTACAGCTATGGGCTGTTGTATTTCTGTCTATTTCGCCAACTGTTATATGTTTGTTGTCACTCGACCTCTCGTACTTACCCCACCCACATGGCTCATATGTTTTCTTAGATTTATTGACGATCTGTTCTTTATTATTTGTTAACCGAACCAACAGGATTTTTCTAACGCGGTTGAAAATATTTATAATCAAATTATACGATATGAAATCGTCGACCCAGCAAACACACAAAATTTTCTTGACACCATTGTCACCATTGTCACCATAACAAATAATAGGATCGTTCTGAAACCATACTCAAAGGAAACCGCATCTGCACCCCTCCTCAACACATCCTTGCCATACAATTAAAAGCAACCCCCTATTCTCAATTACTCCGGATTCGTAGAATCTCTTCAAATAGATTAATTTTCCGGAACCATTAAAACAAATGAGAAATGACTTTAAGAATATGGGATACAGAAAAAAACAAATTAATATAATTTATCACGAAATCTTCAAACTATCTGATGCAGAACTAAATCTGCCCAAAATCTTGTCTCCCACTGCACGGGCCTTCCAACTTAAAAAAATTATGTTCCCTACCAGTCTGAACATCTGTAACCGTGAATACTTGACGGTTCACTCATCTCATGAATGCAATGTTAACACACCCCCTGGATTTACATGGACCACTGTTTAAAATGAAAGCAATTAACTTAAAATTTCCAAGAGAGGACCTGGATTCTCCGGGATACCCATCTATGCTGTCGACTATTACACCGATTTATTCTTTCCCTTTCTGAATTAGATCACTGGTACTTGATTACATACTTCATCCGCAGTGAAGATAACCCGTCCGACGATTGCACTCGCGCTTCTCCACCAAAAGATTTTGGAAGAAAAACTGTAGGTGGATCACCCATCTTCTCTATCTCTTTTCTATTGGGTCCTGAATATGTTCCAGCACCATTCATACGATGGCCCGAAACTCTGGTCAAGCTTTTAATTTCCCTTCTCTGAACTGTAAAACGAGAGTGTAATTATAATAAAAAGGAACCGTTCTCGTCATCAATATACCGTTTGTTATTCCCACGGACCTTATCCGTGACATGGTAAGAACGATATATATTTTCCGTCACCGGAAGCCCCAAGATTACTCATCGCTACTCATAACTATTGACTTAAAAACTATGGCCATGGTTATGAAAAAGGATTTCTTATTTCATTAAACATGATTGGAAGCGTGACCAAGACATAGTGACACTAAAGTTTGGCGGATCAATAAGGTAGGGGCTGTATGCAAATAAAATGCATGCAGAGTGAAAAAATAGGTCTTAGGATTTCTATTCTTTGAAAGTAGTCGAAATGTTTGCCGATCACGACAGAAAACATTTAAACGAAAAAAAAAATAAACGCGGGACTATCATTGCCTATTCAAACGAAGGAAAGTCAGTTAGATTTATAAGTGATCCATTTGGGATTGTTTTATAGATATTGCTAATGTGGATGTGAATCCCATCAGCATTCTGAAACGGAAATTAATTAATCCACGCCAAGCTGCGCGCAAATTGTTTTTAATAGGCTGCGCATACAAATTTACGTTTTGAATTTGCCGTCCCCTTCATTAACGAAACCGACGCGTTCTGTCAAAATGCAATTTTTACCGACGAAAAAACATTTGGGTAATCTTAAGTTCAATTATACTAATAGCGGTAAACTGTATGTTATAATTAATTACAAATTAGATAGGACGAGTATGGACGAGTATTTGTGTATCGGCGTGATGGAACCCGTTTTGATAAAAACCACGTCCAGGTTAAAGACCGAAGCAGAAGAAAATCCGTCCCACTCTGGGCGTGGTTTTCCGCAAGTGACGCCGGTGACTTCGTCCGTATCCACGGAAAATTCACGTCTGAGAAGTATTTGGAAATCCTTGGCGATATCCTGTTTTGTTGATCGTCGTTTCGTTTATCCATCCAAAATGACTAAAACTGAAGATGTAAATTATTATTTTCTAATGCTATAATAGTAACATTACATAATAATTTCTTTTTTAGAGACTTCCACAGAACCAAATAGAAGCGAAAAAATTTCTGATGAGGAAAAAGCATTAGAAATCCAATGAGAGATAACCAAGTGAGTATACCTAAACATGTAAATTTTAGGTTTACTGTTAATAATATGCTTTAACTTTTGCAGATGAAGCAGAATCCCATGTGAATTACATATAAGGGAGTGTAACAGCGAGGAGTTGGGAGCCTTTTCAAGATAATACATGACTTAATGTATTCACTTACAACCCTCGGCATTTTATTGAGTTTGTGAAACTGCCCCTAATCTCGAATACATTTGCATCTACTGATGAAAAATCGTGTGATAAAGAACAATCGAAGTGAATATAATTTGAGCAATTCAGCAAAACTAATCACAACAGCTTGAACTAAAAATAGCATTTTGCCTAAAATTGAAGGAATCCCAAGTGCCACTCTTAGGAGTGGCCATCGTTTTTTCTTTTATTTTTTTAAATGGAATGAGTGATGTGGTAGTCCCAAGCGTGAGGTAAGAACTGCCTTGTATTGTGGTCTGTGTTCGTATGTCTCACCACCGGAAATGTCCCTCTGGTGTTCGACATACCAAGTCCATAAAACATCTTCCCCTTTCCATAAACAATACAATAAACACAAGACGATGATTACGACTACTGAATTAAGAACGGCACACTTCTGAATTAATACTTTTACACCCCCAATTGGCTCCACTCCCCAAAAAAGCCCCGTAAACCAACACATAGCGACAGATGGTACACACGAGGATAATATTCACGAACGACGAACAAGACATGAACAACTTGCACAAGGGGAGAAACACACAACAGATAAACAGGATAAATAAATGTTTTAGAGGTAATCAGTACCACTGACGCTCTGGGATAAATTAACCATGCACAATGCCAAAAATAACACCTGACCGCGTTGTACCAATTCGGATGTAGTGTGTTTGACCGGTTTGGATGTAGTCAACGATGTCGGGATGGGATCAGAACTGCCGGGTGGCACCTCTGTTGTCGCTGGCTGCTCGGTTAGAAATAGACGGACCGGGACTACTCTCGACGGGCCCTCCACTAGCCAACTCGAGCTTCTAAGATCGCCACTGTACTGTTGGTCTCCCTGTAGGCTGATGTGGCTCGAGTCCGGTGTTGGCGGAGCAGGAGTATTAACCCTCGGGACGGTCACGCAAGTCAGAGACGGACAGGTGGGTGGCATTTCCACTGCTCGCGAATTAAATGGTTGAAACGAACGTCGCAATGTGACAGCCGAAGGGACCATCAGCTGCTGGCCCGACGATGAAACTGGGGTTCTTATTCCGACGGAAGTCGAAAGACCCGTATCTATTGTGTCTGCGACACCCTTTGTCTACGTTTACGGCCCATCTTGTCAGACGGAATTAGCGGCCGTCTGCCAGACAAATGAAATATGAATGAGGCTCTTTGCAGACTGACGGAACTTTACTGGGGTTCGTTAAGTGACAACGCGAAAAATCACGGCGTTGTGCCCAATAAGCATTGTCAAATGTCACATGAAAATCCCTTTCCACCAATGAGAGGTTTTTAAGCGCACGCAAAATCATGCTTCCTTTCATGTCAGTACCTTGAGTGCTTGCGATGAAAGGGGAAGAAAGGTGTTTTTTTCTAAAGACTCATTGAGAAAATTTGCCAACTCAACCTCTTATCTGTTATGTCAAAACCGAAAATAAAAAGGCGCCATACACTGCAATACTCCAACAAAGAAGAATGAAACACTTTCCCTCTTTTTCGTTGGTCTTTATGTAGACTCTTGAACATAAACAAAATAAAAATATGGCAACCCTGAAAATCGTGCTAGCGCTGATTTGCTTGCTCTGGCAGGGGGAGGGACGATGTGCATTAGACATATAAACAAAGCGACCAGAGGGGAATTTGAGCCTAACGGAAGGAAACTTTGGAATCATCTCTTTTTAACTTCAGATATAGTCAAAATTCTGATCGGCCTCTCCTCTTGCCCTCCCCGCCAGCACGAAGCCGCATGTTTTGGTGCGGACACCCGAAACGGGGAAGAAGACCTTTCAAAACATACCTCCATTTTTAGGTGCAGAATCAAAAGTAGAGAGGAGGCGGGGAGTGGCATCACGGAAACGGAACGCGCTTTCCCTCTTGCTGTCCTTGCCGGCCCGGAGCCGCATATTTTGGTGCGGCAGCCCGTGGCGGCGGGAAACAGCCCCTCAAGACATACCAACGTTTATAGGTGTAGCATTGAGGGTAGAGAGGAGGCAGGAGTAAATGTAGAGACGAATTTATGAGAAAAGATGATGGTTGGGGGGGGGGGGTTGGATGAACAAGCCAAGAAATTAATATATATATATATAAAGGAAACGAACACTCGGACAACGGAGGATTGGTGAATGACAGGCTAAAAACGGACTAAGAGAAGTAAGATTCTGCCCACAAAATTGCCGGCGACGGCATCCCGTTTGCACAGCACCAGTCTGTGAAGGGAGTCGTTCCTCAAGAGTGGCGAAGATTTGGAGTTGGCCCGTCTGCGGACTGAGGTCACAAGTGACAGGAGTCAGTGGGCCCAAACCACAATAAACTGGACAGATAAAAAGCTGAGAAATGCAGGTGGCCTATAGGAAAAAGACATAGTCGGCGTCCAACACTCGCGTTTTTTGCGGGTGAGGCGTTTGGTTCGAGAAACAAAAACGGCAAGGGCGCTCCATAGAAAGTTGCACTGAGGAAAGATATGAAGAGGAGGTGGCCAGGGGTGACCACTGGAAGAGACGACATCGACTAAAATCGATCTGAGAGATGAGAAGATAGGGCAGTGAATAATGAAATGTGGAATAGTCTCGGAGGGGGCACCACATAGGCAGGAAGCGGAAGGAGAGAGGCTGAAACGATGTTGATATGAATTCAGGAAGCAGTGGCCGGTGATGAAGTGGGTGGAGGTGGCATTAGTTCTTCGTTCTATCAGCACATTGGCAGCCGCACAGCTGGGAAGAAGGCTTTGCTACTTAAATTAGTCAATATGGAGGCCCACTCTTTACTCCAGATGTTCCATAGCGTGGACCTAATTAGCTGTTTCACATGTCTTGGGGAAAAAGGGGCAAACAAAGTCGAGAAAGGAGAGGGAGATGGCCAGGAAGAGACCCGGTGATTTTGCAATAGCAGTAGTAAAATATGGCAGAAACTGCCGAACATGGAAAACAGACGACCGCGTGTCTGTTCGCCAGGGCGTGTCGAACACGGCTCTTGCTTGTCTGTGAGATAGTTCCTGTTTCGTGATTGAAGCTCACTTTTTATCGTTTAGCGATGAAATTTTTTTTAACCAATACGCCTAGTATTGTAATACTAGGCGATGCACCAAAATCATTTGGTATATTAATTTGATTATTCGAAATTCATTTAAAAATTGAAAGGAACGTACGTTTGACAAAACATTTAAAGGAAAGCCTCCCCTTAGGTTGAGTTATTATATTTTCAATTTAAATAACTCATCCCTCCTTCGTTGACATCTTTGGAGATGATGTTTTGATGTCCCGATTGTTCCTTTCCATTGTTAGCGATTGTCCATTTCTTCTGTGCGTCTTCTCTGCATTGCCCAAATAAAGAGAAACTTAATTTACCGATTAACCAATCTACTTTGCTGCGCTGTCTTCGCGTTTCCATTACGAATTATTAACAAAACCCTTTTCTTAGATAACATTAATCACGAAATCAATGAGTGACAGCTTAGATTACTTCTGTAATCTGTATCTTTTGCAGTCTGCCGTCTACTGCCTGCTTTAGACGTAAAAAAAACGATGCTAGTTATACAAATTCCGCGCGCGCGTGATTTTATTTTAGTCCGACTAAGTTAAAAAAAACAGCATATATATAGTATAGTTGTCTAACACATGTGAAAAGAGCAATAAAAAATATCTCATAGAACTGGCTTTATGAATTAAAATCACGAAAAAATCACGATTTTTCGTGATTTTATGGATGCAACCCGATAAAAAAAAGCTGAAAAATGAAACAGACTAAGGTTACACTGATCGGTTTTTTTGGCTCAAACCTTTAACAGCGCACTTTAATTTACATGAATCCTAGCTAGCAATACTGAGAACGGTACATAGAACAAAGTTCACTTGCTCTCCGTTCTCGTTGGCATTGAGGAGGAACGAGGATTTGCTGCTGGCCGGCACGGCCGACCTCATCTTGACGGCCTCACGCTCCGAGCTCTCTTCGTTGCTCTTGACGCTCCAGGCTCCTTCCGTGTTTGGTTGGGCGGTTTGCTCTCGGATTTATGTTGCTACCCGGAGACGTCAACTTGTTGCGCCCGTAGAAGGGCGCTGGCCTCGTGCAGGATGTAGGCGATCCGCTCCTCGGTAACGGCGCTCTCCTCCGTCTTGGTCGCCATCGACAACCCTCCCTTTTTTTCTTCCTGGAAAACAAATAATATAGAGAAACAAGTCAAAAATAAGAATATGAACGTCAGTCTCAGCGATAATTACACGTTGTCTCATTTTGAATTACACGTCCGTCCGTCTCAACTCGATGATACAAAAAACCACAACAGCATGGAACCGCGTAAAGAAATTTATCAAAACTATCACATCCTCACGTGACATGGGCGAGGAACGGCGTAGTGTATGGGGTTACATAGTTGAACACTGTAATTACGAAACAGAGTATATGATAGTGGATAAAATCTTCCACAGAGAAGGGAGGACAAATGAATTATTTAAGAAATTTCTGAGAAATCTGAGATTTTAGGTTCAGTTCAGGTCCTTTTTACCAATTTGTTTATTAACTGAACGACGGTTATCCATTCAAGTAGTTTTTGTTTATTTTTTTTGTCGTGTTGTGGTGAACTATGTATGTAGAAATAAAGTTATCAATTTGAAAACTAATTTTTGCTATGTTTTTCACCTCTCACTTTACCCAGTTCATTTATTCGTATATACGAATAGGAAAATAGAGAAAAGCTGTGATACTTTTTTATCTAAACCATGTTTCTGATATTATACATAAGATATCCTATTATAACATTTGGGATTGATAATGAAACTTCGGAAACTGTAAGAAAAAGTAAAAATCTACCAGTTATTACATTTAAACAAATTGTTTGTAATTACAAATTACCATACGGATCGCTCAGTGATCCTGAAAGGTAAATATTATTATACTAGAAATAATGAAAGAGGACCCTTAGGGTGTAGAAGATATTTATTTAAGCTTTTTTTAAAATTTAAGGTTACTTCACCCATTGAACACCCCTTTCCCATCAGACTTTTTGTTGGCTGATTTATAGAATATACTGAAAACTTAATTAAATGTTGCAATAAGTATTTGGGTGAGAAACCACATAAGCAATAAATTATAACACGATTTTTTCGTATTGTGTTCCATTCTAGTTCCCCTTCTTATCGCTGACCATCTAGTTCGTTAAAGTAAAAAAAAATAGTTATGGTCCCACACCGCGTGTTTTGTTCATGCTGGTTTCTTCAGTAAAGTCTTCAATGCGATCAAGCCCATTGGCGAATTGGGATGCTTATTGCAGTTAAGTCGTATTCTACCCCCTCGTTTTCAGACTGGTAAGACAAAGATGCCTAAATTGGGACTAAGATAATCACTTTTCCCTACAATCGCTAAAATTGAAAAATAAAATATTTTTTTTTAATAAAAGGAAAAAATACATAATAGCCTTATAATAAAAAAAAATCCTTTAAAACGGGAGCTGACGGAGTGGCCTTTTCTTATTTAGGAAAGGATGCAATACAACGAGACGTGCCCACTAAGTTCTTGGAGACTCCGTTCGTGCAAATCAAGGCATTCGTCGAAATCTGACGAAAATAGTTCAAATAGATAAATATTACATTCGATAAAAATTTTCAAATAATGTTATCTTCCCTGCTGTGAGTTTTGCCTGGGCCAAACGGATTACACAGTTGTTTGAATTCTTCGCTGTCCAGTTGGGGACAAGCTTGACAGGGTATGCACCAGTTCATCGGCTGGTCAAGGATCACCGTGCAACCAGAGCAGATGGATTGTGTCGATCCGAGTTTTAAAAAACCGAGCAGAGCAGGAAAATACTTACCCGTATTTGCACTCGCAAGAGTCGGATACATTATTCTCACAGCGGCTGTTCCAAAAAATACGTACTCGGATTTTCGACGCATTTCTCCAAATCTAATTAGCAATAAAAACAATTATTTGTCCTTAATGATTTGGCCTATCTCAAATTCAATTACTTATTTATAACTGAAAAAAATTATTGTTTCGTGCAAATAACGGTCTAAAACTACCAGCTAAAGAATTTAGTTAGTGTTAGTGTAGTGGATAGCGAGCCATTCTACGAAAGGTCAGGGGTTTTGGATGCCCGTATCCGACACTTTATTATTTATTATTAATCGCTATTTTTGCCGATTTAGGTTTCTGCGTGGAAATTGAGGTAAAAATTTGTTGAATGCACTAAAAATTAAATACAAGATTAATGAAAATACCAAGTTAGTGAAACCTAAACAGACAACTTGCACTGGAATTCCTTAGTCCAGTATCCCGACTGCCATTGTCTGCACTAGATCTGAAGTATCTTCTTCCTACTGACTTCAACAATTACCTTTGCTAAATAACTGTGAAATCCACCAACAACTGTTGCTAAAGCGGATTCCACATCCATTTTTGCCCAAGCAAAATTTAGATTATGTCTAAAATGAAGTTAAATTTAACAATTACACGTAAAAAAAATCCCACAATCATATTTCTACTTACTACTAACCTCTGGTGATGAATCTAATCGCATCTAATGGTTCTTGGAATCCAAAGGATTGATGAACTTAGAACAAGCGGGTTTCAGAAAATGCTACAGCACCGCAGACCACATATTAAAGCCAGGACTAGACATAAAATGAGGGTACGGCGACCAACAATCGACGGCGGTAGTCTTCCAAGATATTTTGAATGCCTAAAACTCTTCTTTCTGGTCACAAAGTCTCCTCTACAAAGACGCCAATCTAGGTATCACGGGTATTATTATCTCCTGGCTCCAAGATTTCATCAAAGGCCGTATTATTTGCGTCAGAGTTGGCGAAAAATTGTCACAACTAAGCCAGAACGAATAATGGCGTCAACGTGATGCTAACCGACTCTGCCAACCACCCCCTCCTAACAAAATCTTGCCTCTGACGACGACGTCTCCCTCTAAACGATAGGCCAAAATCCAATCGACACCGAAGTAACACTCAGACCTGCACTATAAAAGATCTATCGAGGGAGAAAGAAATGTCACCTTAAATTTTCAATGGAAAATCAGCCAGACAGTTGTCTTCACTAGATAACACAATCCCACACAGAACCAATGCTCTTCATCAACGTCCACCTCATACCAAGCAAACCTACTTTTGGATTTCTCAAAGTCTGCTTTGACCACAACTCCTCTGGAGGACCCCCATAGAGCAGGTCGATCGAGAAACAAGCAGGCGTAAACGGGAACAAGAAACCTAGGGGTACGACGTCATAACGATAAGGTCATAAGTCAATTTTGTATGAACGTGCTCATTACGAGGGGGGAGGGAAAGGGAAGTTTTTCCATATTTTATCGGCTAATTCATGAGGTGCGCTTCCTTCGCGGCGCAATGTGAAAAAAAAAGATTACGATTTTCACGTAAACGAAGGAGAAGTAAATATCGGATTGCTAGTACAAGTATTTAGGCAGCAAAATCTCCTGTTCCGTGTGGCATTGGCAGAAGAAGCAACGTCGGTAGTTTCAATAAGAGAATATGTCACTACTTAAAACAGAATTGTTCGCTTTATCTTTCTTTTGTGTTCTAACGGTAACCAACAAACAATATTTTTATTTAAAGCATTAACCTAGCTAATTTCTGTTTTTATTGCCACCTCTTCCAGACTTTAGACTTTACATAGGCTTGAGTGCAGGAGATATGGTTGAAATGTTTTTCAATTATGAGCGAGCTTCATCTATTATAATGATAATCGATGGCGTTAAAGTAGACATTTGGTTGCATTCTGACCATCTTTTTCCTGAAATTGGCTCCCGGGTCGCTCCACATCTGTGAGCGGTCAGCGACCAATCCCAAGAGGACGAAGAGGCTTATCTGGACGTCCTATCGTTCACCACCATGTCGCCAAGCGTTCAATCCGGCCGATCACCACGGAGGAAGCCGACGACACGGATATTAGTTTCGCAATTTTGCACCTAAATTTTTGATGTCGTGGGGCGTGACGTGGGGGAATTCAATGACTCACTACCCTCAAAGTAATGGCCACGGCAAGGCGGTAAAGAACTAGTAAAAAATATTCTCCTATCCGGCGAATTGACGTCAGCCAAATTCAGGCAAGGCCTCGTTGAATTCCGAAACACTCCTTGTGAATGTAGACTTTCCCCTGCCCAGATGGTATTCGGCCATCCCCAACGCTTTATCCTTCGGCTAAGCCATCGACATTCGCTGACAACTGGAAAGAGCAAATGGTGGCATGATCGCCTGGTGGCAATCAACGATGCCGCAAAGGAACTTAACTAACTTTATTGCGTGTTTTTGGTTTCTTTACCACACAAGGCTGTGGTTAATTTTAGTGCCATATGTATTACCTCAACGATTGAGGTAATACATACCTCTTTTTTTTTCTTATTTGTCTTTGCAGATGAGTTCTGATAACTGCTGCGAAACCCGCACCACCACGAAAAGGAGTCGTCGAGGCCACAGGTCCGCCGAATCCAAAAGTAAGTACTAGTTACGACTGGACACCGTCACTACGGTCTAAGTTCGCTGAACCACCCCGGATCAACCCGGGTAGAATTTTACTTCGTCCAAGGAAATATTCAACATGGTCCTTCGAACCGGTTTCCGGAACAAAGACCGAAAACTAATCTCTCTTGTCTTTTTTCTTTTAGTGGAGAATCCAGACCGTACCTGTGATAACCAGGCCGCTTAGTGGGCCGAAGCCATAGAACTCATCAAGGAGTCATAAAAAAAGTTTGTAGAAGCCCATGACACTAAAACGTGCTGGGAGCTATTGATCGAGTTGTTTAAACTCCCATTTTTTGAGTTGCTTGAGCTCACGACCCCATACTCTCTCCAAGTGCGCCCAAGGAGAAAGGAGAGAGGCGGCAGCAAAAAAAACAAAAAACAGGCAAATTCAAGACTTGCCACCACACCTACAGAAGGAATAAGTGGATGCGAAGAGATTTTGCACCATAACGCCAATCTCGTAGAAGCATACAAAGCCTCTGCCAAAGCAACAGCTAAAAGGAAGCTCTTGGTGTTTGGTGAAGCTAAATTCGCCATAGGAGAGGCCAAACTCGAACGCAAACGTCAAATCCTCTAAACTAAGAGGTGCAGATTCGAGGAAACCCCAATTCAAATCAACTGGGTAGAGGACCCACTAGCCCACGCAGGGGTAAGTGGAATAGCACGGTGGGCCATATCGGCTCTGAGAACAGCAGCTCACGGCTCCAGCAAGCATAAGTCAGCTATTGAAACTAGCGCTTGAGCTGTCAAAAGTAATTGCCCGAACACAGTTGTGCCGGTTTTCGAGGATTACCCGGGAACCCCGGACGTTCCAAGACCCCGCACACGGTCGGTCATTAAGATTGTACCACCGGCCCAGGCATTGATTTCCAGCCTTTGGGTACCCGACCACGGAACCATTCGGTCACAAGCACCGATTGAGGGTGTCAATCCGGCTAAGCCACCGTTCGTCATAGACGGTAAAACCCTCCACCCAGTAGTGGAGCGCTATATCAAGGTAATACAAATTCTACGTCAACCGGCTAAAATTTATTAATACCTCCTTCTTATTCCGTATGACGCAGTCATTTACTGCACCCCTACCGGACAGCACAACTTTTGGGTTGAGGCTCAACCCAGCACCTTGGTATTTTTCAGCGTTATTTTAAAGCTTTCCAACCAGACCACGAGATTTTTAAATTCGGGAGTTAAATTATGTTTGTCAACTAAGACGCTAACAATTAAATTTATTCTACGCAATCCTAGTCTGGAATTTTTCGATTGAGCACTTAGTTTGATTTACGACCAATGGTTAAGGTGAAGTCGACCTGGAAAAGGACAAACAAAAAAAAGGAAAAACAATTAACCAAACCCGCTCCCCTCCGTAGACCAAATTAAAAGTTTTCTATACCTTGGCATTATTTTTAATTTGGGCATAAAAAGCCGGGACAGGACGTAAATATGTCCGTAAAGCAAAGATCCACACTGAAAACCCCCGACAGTTGGCCAGAATTTAATATACAGAGGAGGGAAAATATGCGATATCACTAATTCTACGCTAGTAGGTAGCCAGGTAGCTATAGCTAGAACATATTCTTGGTTTTCGCACAAATGTAGCCCAGATAAGATGTAGAAACATTTTTGAAGGGAGAAAAGCAAAAGCATTAGTGCCGTTGATGCTGACGTGCATGAAAGAGAGAGAGAGGGTCGCTTAATTCTCTATTTGATTTTTATAAATCCCACAGTTAATAATCTTTAATTTATTTTCTGGTTAATCATAGACAATTCACAGCCGAAAATCCTGGGTCAACTGCGTTGGCTACAAATTTGAAGATGGCGGAAATTACTGAGAGAGAAGAAGATGATCGTTTGGATGAAGGTGCCGGCAACTATTGAAGAAGGGAAGTTCCCACTACGGAATTTAAGATTTTTGATGGAATTAGAAGATCAGCTGAGGGGCCAAAACAATTCAAAGCAAAATGTGGTAAGTAAAAGTAGTTTTTATAGCGCTCTATCTGCCTTTTATAGCCTTTGTTCTACCTAAAATATATAAACGGATAGAAAATATTGTTTTAGGTGCTCTTCAGGGAGCCCTCATGATATCTTTACGTTTCCTATTTATTTTTATTTAGATTGTGTAATTTTAATAAACAATATTGTTTGCACAGAATGAAGAATTGACCCATCGGGAACTGTAGTTGATCCTGTTCGCCTCCCATAGCAATGGAAAATTGAAGTACGCATGAAGTGGTAATTTTATTTAAATTTTCACTTATTCATTAGCTACTGTTTTTATGATTGAAAAACTTTAATTATCTGGCCAACAAAATCTAATTATTTTTGTAACTAAATATGGCTTCTAAAATTTGTGTAGGACAGTTTAGGAAAGGCCAAGCCAGAAGAAATTTTGAAAACTGAAGTAAATTTGAGTCACCCCCAGATGGTCATCAGCTATTATGAACGAAGTGAAAAGAATTTTAAAAAAATATTTTAATTTCACATTTTAATTATATGAATTTATTCTAGGGACTCATGATGAAAAAGAATTCCCAGAAGGAAGCACCACCATAATCATTATTTCAACGAGGGACTTCGTTTCATTTTTTTTCTCGTCTTGTTTGGGTTCTTGTTGTTGTTGTGTGGAGGTGGTGGTGCGTTCCGACCCTTTGTGCGACTGGGTTGGATTGCGAGGGCACGATTCTTGACTTTAGAGAAAAGAATAAGAAGAAAAAAAGAACGAAGTTCCAGCTCACACTTGAAAGGTTACACACACAGCAACAGCAACGGGCTGCCTGCCATTGTCTCTTATTTTCTCTTTTTACTTTTTCGTTTTTTTTAAATTTTTCTGGTGGGCTCTCCCTCGAGTTTTTGAATCCGATTGGCACTGGCGCCGAATTCAAATATGGCGTGATTTTATGATCAGGAAAAAAACGAACCACAAGAGAAGAAAATGTTGATTGAAGTGCAGCCAAATGATGGAAAATGACCCGACCACCTTGTCATTTGCCCATTTGGTTTCATCACTCCTCTCTTTTTTCTTTCTTTCTTTTTTCGGAGCTTATCACACCATACTCAAGTCTCTGGCCCAGCCCAAAATTGCTGCCCATTGCTAATTTTCCTTTTTTTTTAAGATGGAACAAATTTTGAATGACATTAATGAAATGCTGACGTGCAGTGTGTGCATGGAAAAGTACGTGAGACCGAAAGTGCTGCCTTGCCAGCACACATTTTGCATGGATTGCATTTCGGGCTGCGTTGAACATCTTTATTTGAATGATCAGGTATTAAGAAAATTAAGTATTTTTGCCATTTTCAATTCAATTTCTTTCATCTTTTTTTTAGCTACCATGTCCTTTATGCAGGAAGAGGTGTGTAGTGCCTAGGGAGGGCTTCCCAACTAATGTTACATTTCAACGACTTCTTGATCTGCCCGTCATTGCTGCACCGGATTTGGATCAGAATATACAACATTTACCCATTTACGGTGTGGTTGAAACAGCATCGGCCACAGCTCATGATCAACAAATGATGCCTGATCCTCTTCCACAACAAGTGATGCAACCGCGCTCTGCTGGAGTAATCGACAACACCAGGGAGAATTTATTGGCGTTTCTCCACTCCTACCTAAAAATGGGACCCCAGTACACAGCGTGCAGCCAAGTGTAGCAGATCAACATCGCTCACATTCAAGGGAAATGAAATAAACATAAACTGTGATAAGCACCTATTGCTCAATTCTAGGAAGTAGGCAGGGACATTTAAAAAAATAAGAGCATATCATATCTTCTTAATTAAGGATTTTTGACGCAAGAGGGACATGTTTAGAAAATTGTTATTCTTGGCCACTGTTTCATTACTTCACTGTTCGCTGCTACACTTGGAGATACGATGGGGTTCCTTGGATTTCTGTTCCTATTAATTGCCGCCTGTTCCATGTAGTAGGAGTAGTGTTCCACAATGCCTCTTCGGAACAGAGCTTGCGCCAACTTAAAATAGGCCATTTGGTTGGCATCCGATTTTGATGTTGTGCTGATGGATTCAACACAACAAACTGAAATAAAATAAATTTTATCTTTTACATTCAAACACAATATTTAGAAATTACTTACCACGAGTAATAGAAATAACACACTTGAAAAAGCATGTGTTATTTTATTTCCAATTATGTTCTGTTATGGAAGGAACAATATTTTTTTTTCTCAATTTTTGAATCATTTTCGATTTCGCTGCCCTGTAAAATTGAAGCCACCAGGAACAGCATTACGCTCATTATCCACGGAGTTTTGTGTCAAATGGAAGTGTGGCCCACAACTGAATTTAAAAAAAAACACGTAGATTAATAATTTGAAAGAAAAATTAATTTTTAAAAATTACCCCCACTCGCGTGTCATGTAGCCACGTTGAATCAGTTTGTTGACTATTCTTGACGCACAAACATTTTTCGCATTATTTTTGACACGGCTTTCGCAAGGAACATCTAGCTCTTCTAAACCTTAAAAGAGAAGAAAAAATGTATACATTTTATGAGGCAGCAAAGGTTTATAAGACATGAAATACTTTATGAAATGAAAAACAGCTTACCTTGTATTGTAAGCGACACACGATGGAGTCTGGAATCTCCGTCGTATGTCGCTTTAAATACCAGTAATGGGTAAGGTCGGTATAAGTTCCTTCGTGCATCAATGGGATTATGCTTTTCCGGGGACGAATATAATCGGCGAGCGGATGCTGCGTTTACAGCATTGTCGAACACAGTGAGAGTGGTTGAAGACTTGCTCTGCTTCAACCGGACATTTTCAGCCCAACGGACGGCGGGAATTACATTTAGCAAGGAGACATTTCGTTTCGCTCAATCCCGAATTTCCTAGGTAAGATATAACATCCGGTATGGCGGTATCACCATCGAAGAAGAAAAATTAAAAGCCTTGTCCCATTTTCCCAAGCCAACCAACGTAACCCCATAAATATGTACGTTTATCCGTTCCATGTTTGTAACTGGCCGTGATTTCTTTTCATAATTGTGTTCAGCTCTGCTCATATTTAATGGTCGACGATAGGATTGGTTGCAAAAAATGTAAAGGAAAGTATATTACCCCGTTACAATTTCGGTACTATGTTCCCACCATTTTTCGTTTTCGTTGTGTTGCGCAGGGACCTGCGGTAGAACGCAATTGATGAAGAATAAAAGAAATAACCTGATTAAAATAATGAGCCAAAATTTTAAGAAACAAGTACGTCGTCTGCTGCTTTGTAGACTTGAAAATATACTTGTTGTTGTTTACATTTAAAAATTAAATTTTTCTAAAACCATAAAAAATTAAGTCTTAATTCATGCATAAGTATGTTTTCCAAGAATAGAAATGCACTTATTAAGAAAAAAAGAAAAAAATGTTGATGTTTTTTGTTAACTTTAGACAAAAATGTTAACATTTTCTTGACACCGAAAACTTTGGGACGGATAATGGCATAAATGTGATCATGGCATAATTTTGGCATAACTTTATTCTCCTGCCCATCTTACGCCTTAAAATTATTTGAAAAACAAAAGAACGCTCTTTAAAAAATTCCGTAATTATATTTCCCATGGTCGCGTACAGTGCTAATCGGTTGGCGATCTTATGATCGCACCAAGACACAACACACTGGTCACGTTTTCTGCTGGCTTCGATCCTTCATAGATCTTCTGAAGGGATTTGGTTGGTATTTTCATCCATATATCGCACGTCATTTATAACGTTTTATAACTTATAATTCGTCGAGCGTCCATTGATTGTAAACGAAAATTTCTCATCTTTAATGACTACAAGCTGCGTGAATTTTGTTTTGAAAGATAATCAAGATGTTTTCTGCTTAAATTACCTACCTTTTGTTGAAAATGTTATTAGAAAATATTGCAACCCTGTTTTGTCTTTTCTCTCCCGAAACTCTCTCATGTTGTTTATGTTGGTCTGCTTAAAGCTATCTGACGTGAGCGTGATCGTCTTCAATACATGTTTTTGAGACCTGAATATCGAGCTAGAACCTAGCGTATAATTAGACGCCAGAACGAATATAGTAGCATTCCACGCCAAAACGAACAAACTTTGCCGCCGTCTTTATCCAGAATAAATTTTTTTAATAATAGTTTTTTAACATATGTTAAAATAAGACTTTTTGTCGAAAGTGTTTTGAAAAATAAGAGGACGTGGCATTGATTTATATTTTTCGTACCCTACTGATACCGTATTTATTTTAATTGCATTTTTCGGTTATTTAAACTAAAATTTAGGGGAAAATATTGATCGCATTGATTTAACGGAATAATAACTTAATTTTAGAAAAATATCACGTAGTTTCCGATGATTCAGATTGAAGCACCATCGATCTTTCCGAACGCTAAAACCACCTGTTGTAGTCTTAAGTGTCTGGTTTCAACTGACGTATTGAGAGGGCTAGCCATATCGGTCACCAGGTGGCGGTATGAGACAAGTCCCAAGCCCCCTAGTAACTGACACTACAACATCTTCCCCCGACACGGAAATGCAAAACCAATAGAAGGAAGAGAACCAATGCAAAGCTTAGGAAAAGGAAAAAGAAAAGGGGCAAGAAAGACAGCAACGACAAACATGAATGCGAACTATGAAAAGAAATATGACAAGTAATGAAGACGAACAATGAAAAGACTAACACAGAGAACAAGACGGTGATTGCGAGCGATGACGAAAAGGCAAATGAAAGCGTAAAATGACGAGGAGAGCAAGAAAAAAGAAATAGAAATAGAAAAGAAATCAAACAGCAAAAGTGAACCACACTGCAGCGAACCAAGACAACAATGGCCACTATCGGGTGTCGACTGGACGGGAATACTGCCGGCCGGAACGAGTGAATAACGGGGCAGGAACATTTCGCGCTGGACCACGCACACCCACAGCATCACCAACGACCGGGCTATCCGGCAAGACCTCTAACACTGGACCGGAACAAACAGGTTGCAAAACTCAGGTCGAAACAGCACTGCTCAAAGGAGTACGACAGCTGTCCAAAGGGGCAACAGATGGAACCGAAACAGCCACCGGACTGGAACGGGCAGGCCGCACAGCGAGAGACGAAGAAGCACCCCTCAAAGGAGTAGAACAGCCCCCCGGAAGAACAGCCGAAAGAGGCGGCCCACACACTGGTGCAGGCTGCTCCGACGTAGGTAAAGACATCACCCGATCCGGAACTGGTCCCGGGAAAGGCTGATGAGACTCCAGTAGCGACGAAGACGAAGAATAATCGATATTAATGGCCCAACGCGTTCGACGAAATAGTCGGCCATCCGATAGACGGACTAAGTAGGAATTCGGCTCGACACACCTTTTCGACTGCACCCTTTTGCCATCGAGAGTTTACACAAGCCCTTACACGCTGGCCTACAACCAGGGCAGAAGAGAGAGCATTAGTGCGGCGCACATTCTGAAAATGAGCCTCTCCTTGACGTCGGCGCAACTGCTGCTGAACAAACAACGAGGAATCAGCCTTGGAGTGAGAGCAGAGGGTAGGAACGGAAGTGAAACACGAAGATGACGGCCTTGCAGGAGAACAGACGGAGACGGCAACTGATCCGATACTGGAGTAGAGCGGACTGCTGCCAAAACTTCCCACAATGTCTTGCCATCCTGGAACATTTTCAGCATCGACATCTTCACCGTCTGGATGCGTCGCTCCGCCAGGCCATTAGATTGCGGAAACTCCGGACTGTAAGTAACGTGACGAACTTGACGGGAAACACAAAAACGATTGAATTCAACACAGTCGAACTGCTTCCCATTATCAGACAAGATCTCCTCCGAAGTCCAAAAATAGGCGAAAAATCCATCAAGCTTCAATGGTGGAGGCGGACGTGAGCGTACGGAGTCTCGCCACACACGGCCACTTGCTGTACTCATCCACCAACAGCAGGTAATGAACACCACCAAATTGAAAAATGTCCGCAGAAACCATCCGTAAAGGATGAATCGGGAGGCGGGTGGGGAAGAGAGGCAATGCCGGATTTTTACGACGATTTCTTGACATTATGAGCAGCTAGCCACCATGTTGCGAATCTGATCATCACAACCGGGCCAGTAGACAGAAGATTTGGCTCTTCTGACACATTTCACTTCCCAAAAATGATCAAAATGGATACCATCCATTGCTTCTCTTCTCAACGACACTGGGACAACAAGCCTTTCCCCATACAGAAGAATTCCGTCCGCTTCGATAAGAGAATGACGAACATTCAAAAAGGGCCGAGCCGAAAGCGGACAATGACTCTTCTTTTCTGGCCATCCAGTCACGAGCAGCTCCTTGATTAATTTCAACGCAGGATCCGCATCAGTTGCTTGAACATAACGATAACGAGTATCATGAAGAGGGATGATATGGTCTAAAAGAGCATGAACCTGTTCCTGACAACCCTCCGTTACATCATCAGTAAACAAAGCAGGCAAGTGAGCCCTGCTTAGAGCATCCGCAATAAAGAGTTCTTTTCCAGGTTTATAAACAAGATGAAAATCAAAACTTTGAAGCTGTAATCGCATCCTCTGAATGTGAGGGATGCACTCGGCCACTGATTAGTCCAAAAGACCAATTAGCGGTTTGTGATCAGACTCCACCTGGATGTGTTGACCAAATATATATTGCTTAAACCGCAATCATCCAAATTGCACAGCATGCAGCTCTTTTTCAATTTGGCAGTATCTCTGTTGAGTTGGGGTGAGAGACGTTGACGAAAACGCGACGGGCTGACCATTTTGCAGCAACACAGCTCCCAGTCCAGTTAGCGAAGCGTCGACCGACAATACAGCTGGGAGACTCAAATCGAAACGCCGCAAAGCCGGCAAAGACGACATGGATTCTTTCAGCTTGACAAATTCTGCTCTCTGTTGCTCCTCCCAGATCCAGGTAGACGAGTCCTTTAACAAATCACGAAGAGGACGCGTTAAACCAGCCAGATTTCGACAGAATTTATCCAAGTAGAAAGCCATTCCGAGTAGACGAATCAACGCGCTTTGTCTGAGGGTTCTGGCATATTAACAATTGCTTCAACCTTAGAGGGATCCACTTTGACGACAACATCCCCAATAACGTGCCGAAGCCAAGGCACTTCTTGAAGAAAAAATTTACACTTTTTAAGTTGAAGTTTCAGATCGTGTTGCCGGCACCGGAGAAGAACTTGGCGTAAATTCGACTGAAGTTCTTCCATGGACTCGCCTGTGACTAAAAATTCATCAAAGTAGATAATAACACCACTAAGATCACCAAACAGCTCCGACATAGTGTGTAAATACACTTCCAGTGCAGATTTTAACCCAAAGGGCAAGCGAAGAAAGTGGTATCGACCCCAGAGCGTAGCCATGGTGAACAAATAGGACGACTCCTCCGATAAGGGAATTTGATAAAAACCCTGCGCTGCATCTAGACTGCAGAAAAACTTTGCTTTGCCAATTTTTGCAAGCAACTGCACGACGGTAGGGACCGAGAAATGTGGACGAAGAACAGTCTTGTTTAAATTAGAAGGATCAAGGACGATGCGAACGTCACCATCTGCTTTGCTGACAACCAACATGCGGCTCACCCAATCAGTTGGCTCAGATACAGGAATTATGATGCCATCGTCCACCATTCGGTCCAGCTTCTTGCGCACTGTCTCCTCCAGTCAGAACGGAAGTCTTCCTGCAGCAGAAATAACTGGATCCACTGCATTACTGCCCGTACTCAACTTGATAGTATGTTCCACCGGCAATTTTCCAAGTCCCGTTAAAACATCGAAGAATTCCGTGACAACTTCAGGAACACGAGAAGAAACTTCCGGCTGAATCAAGTGATCACGCTTGATAAGATTAAGTCGTTAACATGACGGGAGATCCAAAATTGACAACTGGCCAGGTTCATGCACCACGACGAAATCTACGATATGCACAGTACCATTTCACAACACTTTTGCCGTGTGGACACCCAGGACCGATAAGTAACCGTGTTTGGCCCCGTAGCGACGAAGACGAGGTCCTGGTCGAAGTCGTTGACGTCTGGCTGGTAATCGGAGAAAGATTTCCTGGGGGAGAACATTGCACGAAGCTCCCAAATCAAGTTTAAAAGTCACTTTGACTCCATCCATCGTCAAAATTTCACTCCACTCACTCGCTGAAGACGCCGAATATTGTTCATGGCGCAATTCACGAAAAACATACTCCTCCACAGAGCCTCCTCCTGGTTTATTATCTGTCTCCTCCACAAAATGAAGCTGCATCTTGGTTCCCTTTTGAGCGGGATGAATTTCAGGATGTATCACAGATGTATTAGGTGAAGCACGAGATCCAGAATGCTGGTGGCGATTAGGGCAACGAAGCGAGAAATGGCCCTTATCGCCACACGAAAAACACGTGACATGAAAAGCTGGACACTGGTTTTTCGCATGCTGCCGTCCGGAACCACTACAATAAAAAAGTTTCGGCATTGCACCACCACTATAAGTTTTTTGTCTTGTCCCTACACCAGCGCCCGGAAATCATTTAGCACTCTTGTCAGCAAAATGATGTACCGAATCCTCTGGTCGGCAAATGTTCAAATCAGATGCCATTTGCGAGAGCTGTGCCCGTGACGCCTCACAAGCCCGAACAATATCACACGCCTTCGCAAGATCCAAAGATTTCTCAAACAAAAAATTTTCACGCGTTTGAGAGTCTGCCACACCCAGTACGATTTGATCGCGAAGAACAGACTCAACCGACACACCATAGTTACACCCTTTCACCATGCCTCTGAGACACACGATCCAGGAGTCAAAAGATTCACCAGGTTGCTGATGGCGACGCAAAAACTTAAAGCGCTCAAAAACTTCACTTTTGAGGGGTTCAAAATGGCCATTGAACTTGTCCAGCACTGGCTGGTTTTCTTCTCATCCCCAGCCGTTGCAAATACAAAAGTGTCGAAGATTTTTAGGCCTTTCACCCCGAGAAGAGTAATTAGACACCAACAAGAACTTCTTCGTCTTTTTCCGCTTTGCGAGTGGCTAAAATGTAATATTCGAACTGACGCCGCCACATTTTCCACTCCGCAGCGAGATTGGGGGACAAAAAGGAGACGCCATGACGATAAAAACCAGTTCACAATCAAAAGTAAAATAAGTACACTGTTCATTCTCGCGAGAGAAATGAATATGCACTTTCTTTCAGAGTTTCAACAGATTTTTATTTTTAGAATAAGTCACTGACACGCACACACAATATTACACGACGGGCACTTAAACATGTGAAAAGATGGGGAGAGCAGCTTGAATCGTCGTCCACTAACGGGAGTGCCAAGCTGTCTGCTGAAGCAGTCTTCACACCCTCTCAAAGTCGCCATTATTAGGCCTAAAGCTACTTGTCGTAGCGAGAGGGAGGGTGGGTAGGGGGGAGCTACTCAATCAATACGACACCTAGGGAAGGGAGGTCGAAACTCGAGATTTGTAAATGTCCGTCAAGCTGAGCGAGCGGGAACATACACCATCCACACTGAACAGAGACCACAAGACTATACCAATGTGAGAGATACAACTGGATGTAACAAATCCAGCAAACCAAATGTGAGCCTCGCCGCCCCAACAGTACAGTAAATTACCATAACTGGTACCAATCCAAGATCACAAATACACCACGAGAAGCATAAAAGTATCTCGACACCATAAAATCACCAAAATTCAGTGCACAATCAACAAAACTTACAATCAAACCCGTGAGCTACAAAACAAATTTTGCACTTCCGACACCATGATGTAGTCTTAAGTGTCTGGTTTCAACTGATGCATTGAGAGGCCTAGCCCCAGGATATCGGCCACCAGGTTGCGGGATGAGACAAGTCCCTAGCCCCCTAGTAACTGACACTACAACACCAACCTACTTTAAACTATACGCTAGGTATGATGTCAAAAGATTTTTTTATTTTTTATTCGATCTTTAGATAGTCCTATAATGCTAGATTTATTATACTATAGGTAGTAACCCTAGCATTCGAAGAAAAAATTTAATTAATTTCACAAAATGAAAAAAGTGTCAAAATTTCATTTTGAAAATTCACAGAAGGTGTTGACTTTTTTTCGTAAAAATTACACATTATACAGTCATTCGTGTTGATTTCTTGAGCAGGCGAATTGCTCTATATGTTTTTCTATTAAATTGACGAAAGATATGCTAAAAAGCAAACCTTTCCCCCTTTTTAGATTTATTTTGTGCTTTCCCACCAAAAAGAACAAAAATTAAAGGTAAAGTGACCTTCCTCAGCTATACCTTCCGTATGTTTAAAATAATGTAATAAATAAGAAAATAACGGGGGTCAAACTCAGACGGGTTCTCTTCAAGTGGGATTTCCAAGCGCACGAGCCCCCGTTCTTCGTGTTGGCCAGGCGGTGCAGGCACTGTTGGGAAACCGATAGCTCCGTAGAATTGTTCACTCGGTCTGCCCCGAGCCGCAGTCATACGTGGTTCACCTGAATGATGGTCGCTTATTCCGGCGGACGCGCTGGGCGATAAACGTCGACAAAGAAACTGTGTGTCATCGTCCTCAAGTGGTGACCGGCTACCCCGTATCGCACACAATGCACATGATGCTTAGTCTGCGCCGTTGTCTGCACGCTCCACGCAGTCTTGTCCAATGTTGGCCGTGTCGGATCCTATGCTAGCATTGCCTAAAACTCCGACCCAAAATTAGCGGATGCCTCCGCAGTCTTCACCCGTCGGTCTGGCCACTCCATTTATTCGACATTTTCCTAGCCCTAGTTCAGTCAATAGTGGGTCTCGTCCCCACATCTTTCCTGCTCGTTTATTTGGGGCCCAGGTGGATCCTCCTGTTATGACTGAGTCGTCTTCTGCTCCCACTGTTTTGCCGGGGTTCGAACCATTTGGCACGACAATGTCTGGCGTCGGTTTTGGAATCGGCATGGCGGCTGCTCAGAATTAATTATGTCCCCGAGTTCCGGTGGTTCCTCTCACAGCTCGGCTTGTCATGTCCAGTCATTTCTGCTTTTACTTCGCCCCGTTGTTGGTCCTGATTGCTTGATTAAGTAATGGGTTAATTTGTTCACTCATTGCTTGATGTATCCTTTCTTTGTGTCTCGTTTCATGATTCTCGTTTCATTGTACCGTTTTCTTTCATCGTCGTTGTCCCATTTCATGCATTCTCTTTTCATTTCTGTGTGCTCACTCTCCAAACTCAGCATTTCATCATTGTCCCATTTAATTATCGCATCGCTCATCATCATTCTAGTTTGTTCTCGTTTTTTCGCTATCTCATTTGTGTTATTTCGAGGAAAGGGAGATTTTGTAATGTGTTATACTAAGGCGATCACTCACCAGATGTGGCCAACTATCGCTGCTTCGACAGGGAGTGTGATAGCCAACCCGGAAGTCAATACACGGGAGTCTAGTTGTAGCTCTAGAAACTACAACAACTTCTAACTGCCCAGTTTCAAGAAAAGCTTATTGGTGAAAAGTTCAAAATAAATTATTTCAATACTCAATCTCTTCGGAGCCTGGTCTCGCTCTTATTCTTCAGTGGACGAGCAATCTGGGCTCTCATCGTTTTCATCCGATGAACTAGACGATCAGCAGATATCATCATCCATTTTCAACGTCTAAAAGGTTGGAAAGGTTAAAACTAACCTAATATTGGGTTAGTTTCAACCCAACATCATTCGCAAACGGACAATAGTGGCAAACCACATCCTGAAAAAAAAATTGCTAGGCCATTTTTTTATGGTGAAAGTTCCTCTCTCCATGTTGGCTGCACCTACAACAACTAAATGCCGACAAGAAGTCATCAATTTTCCCGTTTAGGGAATAATTTTTTCCTTTGCTGCATCACTCCTTCCTGCAGTAGTTGAACCTCCGCAACTGTCATTTTATTTTCTCTATAGGAAAACATTTAATGTTAATAAGTTAAATAATATGAACTATTTTAAAACCTTGCTGGAGTTTTTTTTTTCATTTATCTTGTTAATATGTTTCAGTACGTCAGAATCTGCAGATATCACATAATCTCCAAACAAGGAAGACGCGTCGTACCTTAAATGAGGAAAGAAAGTTTCAGAATCAAATCATCATTTTGTTTTACACTGTACAAATTTTCTAAATTACTGATGCGTGAGTAGCCATCTTAGCAACTTGAAATTTTCATCCAAATGGATGGCAAAGGGAAGTTTTCGACAAGCAGTACAGAAGATAATTTTGACGTTTTTCAAAGAACTTGGGTCACCATCACTCTCCTCGGCTATTCATAGGGTAAGTTAATGTCCTCTTGAATTTTGTTTTTCAGGAATTCATATTTCTTACTTGCACGACCAAAGTGAGTCCGATTGATAACACCATCCTGTCAAATTAGCCGATGTGATCAATTCATCACTTACAAATTTTTAGTTGACTTATAGATATTCCCCTCTGAATTTACTTGTAATATCCAAAGTCGTTTTTCTTAACTAACTGTAGCTCAGACGTTCCCGGGGTTTCGTGTTTGAGGATATTCCAAAATTCAATTAGTTCAATAATGAAATAACGTGATATGGAACTCGTTGTACAATGGAAATATCTTGACTCGATAAAATTTGCATGTGTAACTTTGCGAACGATACCAAACGAAGAACAAAAAAAATTTCTGCGGTGTCCTAACTATCAGCGTAAAAGAGGGTTTTGTGTTTGTTGAAAGTAGTGAGATATATGTTTTCTTTTTATAGCACCCCATCCTGAACTAACATCTTCTGTTCGTTTAGCCCAAGTTTTAGCGGATGATATTTTATCAAATTTAAATAGAATCATTTTAAATCTTTTCTTCTTCTCGCATTCTTTGAGCTCTCTTCTTTCTTTCCCACTTTCCCACGCACCCCCTCACAACGAAATCTTGCCTTTACGCTGCCGATGTCTCCATCTAAATGATAAGCCAAAATCCAACCGCCACCAAAGAAATGCCGCAACTGGCACTTAACAAGATCTATCGCTAGAGCAAGAAATGTAAACTTAAATTTGCACCGGAAGAATCAGCCAGACAGTTTTCTTCACGAGATTACACAATCCCGGACCAGACCCAATACTCTTCATCAAAGGCCACATCGTACCCAGAAAATGTTAAGTGTATCAACCAACTATGGCTGATGGCAACCCCGCATTCGACGTACTGCTTATTCCTTTCCTTATCTGAGTTATACGCCGTCATCGTGCTTACGTATGTGCGACATCTCTCTCTTTTCAGTCTCTCTCTACTATAACGTGCTTAGCCCCTGTGCTTAAGTTCTCCCGAATTAAGTTATTTAGTTGAGGGAAATACAGAGGCAAAGAATACCATACCACCACACCCCACCCATTAATAGCCGACTCCCAGTAGCCCTCCAGCATGCAAAACCATCTAGTTTCCACTCTCAAAAAATTCTGCCACCAACAACCGTGTCAGGACAGTCACCCTACTACAATTTCAAGGACCATCCCTGAGCACCTTCACAGACTAATAAACCCAAAAATCATCATAACTAAATGCAAGGTAGCCATCCCAGCATAAATATGTCCGAAGCATGGACCCTGAGCAAACACACTAGCGTTTTCGCGGCAGAACTACAAGTCTACAACTTCGACCAATATGGTTTCCGCGGTGGAACGCAACCCTTTGGTGGCATTCTTTGCCAGCTTTTCCTCCTATCTATAACATGGAAACGCCGAAGCTGTGGTGTCACCGACCCTATAACGCCTCTGACGGCCAAAGCAGTGATACACGTTTGTTGACATTCAAAACAATAATCAGGTCGTTGGCTGCTTATTCTAATTTAGTAATTATTTACTAATGGTATTCTTATAGTAATTATTAGAGTGAGGACTAATGGATAACTAAAAAAACTGAAAAATAACTCCACAAAGACCTGAAATATGAGAAAAAGCCACGGCAGAGAGAGAAGAGTCGATTTTGACCTAATGCTGGCACTGGGACAAGAGGAAATGGTATTTTTAAAGTTAAATTCATTGTTAAATCTATTGCCATTAAGAAGCAACAAGTTAGTGTTATGGTTGTTTTATTTCTGTTTTACGATAAACTAAGATACTTCTTTTTGCCTAAAATTACTGGATGTGCTCAAAGAGAGAACCGAAAGAATAGGAGAATAGTGAAAAAGATAAATAAACTTTGATTGAAAATTTGACAAAAATATTATCTGATAAAAAGAAAAGAAGATGTTGATGCAGGATTAGATACTAAAAGGGAAACATATATTTCACTGCTTTCATCAAACACAAAGCCCTGTTTCAATTGGACATCTGCAGTAACAGCAAAATTTAAATTTTTCATCTTGCAGTTTGGTGTAGAAATTGCTTTGAACAATCCTGTCAAGATTGCGATTAGATGAATCATATAAAAATCCTTTTCATGATTAAGAACTGTTGAAAGAGAGTTCATCAAGGCCCATTTTTCCTTCAGAATGTGTTCCGTCGAATGGGCAAGTAATAGAGAAAGGAAAATATTAATTCATTGTGAGTTGCTAGATGTGTAATGATGATTTGTTGTTCTTTTTCGATATATAGTTGTTTTTCGATCCCGTTACATGTCCCTACAGATTGTATTGAATGTAATCACAAAGGAAAGATCAAGTTAGTGTCAGGACCGACATGACTTTGTTGGTAAAAGAAGTCCTATGTGCTCAAAATACTGCTGGTACGCTGCTGGTAAAAAAAAATCTTCTGCATCGTCGACCATATCGGCTCCAATTTTACCGCAGAATATTCGAAAATTGGATAGAAGATCAAAGGAAAAATTGAAATATGAGGTTGACACCAAGAAAGAGGAGCCATGTCAAGTACAACCACGAAAATTGGTTACGTTAACATTTTAGACTTATTAATTGAAGTATTCTTCAATTCTTATTATATATTTTAGCCAAAGGGAACGCAAACATGGATGCAAACATGGATGCAAACATGGAAGCTTCTTGCAAAATGTGGTTTCATATTCGGTTGGCGAAATATTTTCAAATTATTCTGTACATCGGTAGTATTTCTAATCTCGTTGTTTTCATTTTATCTTTTAGTTGTTAAGGATTGAACTTTAAGTCAGTTAACCTTTAAACTAACAATCTACTTTTGTGAGAATTGCGCAGAGAAAAACATTAATTGAGGAAGACAAACAATTAAACACAAGAAGTTTTTAAATTGTAAAGCGAAATGTTTTTAAAAATTGAAATATCAAGAACTGGTGATTACATTTTTTTACTTCGTTCAAGTTCGCTGAAATAAAGAAATGTTTTTCAGGTGCCCTTGTGTCATTTTTGTTGATTTTAATTATTACGCATTTTGTAGAAAAATTGATTTCGTGTATAATTTATTAGGTGACTCCTGACGCGTAATAAGTAGACTAGATGGCGGTTGTAATGGGATTAATGGGATCTCGTTTCCTTGATTATTTAAATTTTTTGTATCGAAAATCTTGGCTAATTATTGTCCTTATTCATCATTATATTGCACGTTTTGGTTAAACAGATAGTCATCAATTTCAATTTACCCACCATAAAAATGGCCGCCAGCTGTTGTCAGCTGATTTTGGCTGATGGGCCAGGGGTTTCGACTAAAAGAAAAGGTGTATGCCGAATTGGCACAAATGGTGGAGAACGGTATCATTGCCCCGGTGGTTGAGCCGACGGAATTGGTGAGCCGCATGATGGTTGTCGGAAAGCCAGACGGGAATGTGGCCATTTGCCTCAATCCATCTGAATTAAACTGGACTATTGAGCGGCAAAGTTTCTCGATGCCAACAGTGGAGCAACTCTTTGGCAAGATGGGCAAAAGCCAAACATTTTTGCAGTCTCGATGCCACGTCTTGATTTTATCAGATACCACTGACTAAAGAAGAGTTCTACCTGTGCACTATGGCTACCCCAAAAGGTCGTTTCCGCTGCCTTCGCTTTCCGTTTTGCCTTCGAACGGAAATGGGCGCTGGAAGTCCCTCACAAGTGAGGTTGGATCTTTTAGGTGATTTTTTCTGGCGTCTACTTCTACTTCGATGAATTTTTGGTCACGGTCGAGACCGTGGCGGAACTGGAAGTGAACCTTCGACAGGCACTTGCTCAAATTCGTGAGCACAACTTAAAGCCTCAAGTTAAAAAGTGCCGTTTTTTCTTGCAGCAATTGCCTTGGCCGGGCCATGTTATTGGTGATGGAGAAAAAAAAATCACGCGGATGAGAAACATGAAATTCTGACAAGACACCATTCACCACCAAACAGCAGCAGCTGCAGCAGAATAATAATAACAATAATGAAAAAAATAGTAATACAAAGAGAAAAAAGAGAAAAATGCCACACACACGATTTCCAATTCATAAAGAAATGCACACACTTCCTACTTCGTTGCCATTGCCTTCTCCACCCACTTTTTATTAAATAACTCGTATTTGTCCTTCAACTATCATCTAATCTTTTATAACGTACAATAAATTATAATTAAGTAATTGGGGCACTCATTAAGCGCATAAATAAAGTCCCTATAGCTTCTATCCTCGTCTTGTCTGACTTCAAATAATGGATGTAGGACGAGTAAATAAAAATTTTCCGCACTGTCCGGTACCAAAGTTATTTGAAGAAACAAACAAGCAAACGGACCGGTAAGGTTCATGTCTTCTGGATAGCCGCCGCCCCAACAGAGACCCCACAAACTTGAGCAGCCGCCATCAACCCCTTGGTGGAACGTGGAAGCGAACAAAATGTTGTATACCATATTTTGTTGTTACCTAACTTGCGTTGGCTTGTGGCGTGTAATGGCAAAACTGCTTGCGGTCTATCGCTTTTGTCCATTAAGTTCACTCGTGCCTCTCTCTCTCTCTCCACCGCACATTTGCCGATCCATCCAGCACGCATTCTTGGGACCGACTTTCTTTTGTCTAGAGGGATTTCTTCACGTCGGGTTGCAACAACGCAAATCGATTGACTTTAGGACCTTATCGCTGGGGGGAGGAACATTTAAAAAATAAGCGGAAGAAAGGAACTTCTCTTCGGTGTATAGTTCACACACTCGGATATGTCTAGCGCAGAAAAAACAATTCCTAGCGCTCGATCCCCCTCTAGCACTCTGCCCGTCACTGTTATTGACACTGCAAAAAAGCTTAGGCATGTATTAGTCTTGCTCTAAGATTCCCCTTAAAGCGTTAGCTGTCATCTGCGTGCCCCCGTCGTATTTGTTACGTGATCTAACCCCCCACCCTAGCCCGCAATATAGGCGGGCGCTTGATCATGATCCACTTTCGGGGGAGAAGGGAAAAAAGGAAACTCACTGCAGCAAAGGAAAAAAAAGAAACAAAAAAAATACTTACCAATTCTTCGATTTACTTTCTGCCTTTCCATCTCGACTTCTTCCATGATATGTTTTTTGCGGCAATAGGCGTCCATGGCTGACGTCACCGACAACCGCTCCGCTACAACCTTCGCTTCATCATCGCTTTCCTATATAACAAATTTTAAATTAGTGTCTAAATTTACAAGATTTTTTAAACGAAAAAATTACCTTAAAAATTTGACGGTAATTCGGCGTCATTGAGCTTTGATTTACTTTAATAATTGAGTACCACTCGCTCACTTTCGCCATAGCACCAACGGGTGTATAGAAGCTCACGAAAAAATGTTTTATAAGTAATTTTTCAATTACTGATTTAATTTCGCCGATTTTCTTCCATTCCTTGGTTACCTAATCAAATCAAATAAAGAGAAACTATCAAACAACGTCAACAAAGTGTCAATATCACGCTGCAGCCTCGAATCCAAAATGGTGCGTAAAAGAAAAATGATGAAATTAAATTTTCTGCAAAGGAGTGGCCGCGTGTATAAATATTGGTCTGCGGCACTATGCGGCATACAATAGCAAGGGACGTGTGTCTCTAGAAAAATATTTCAAAAGGGAGAAAGCGACAGAAAAACAAGACGGCTAATTGCTGGGATTTGAAACGGGACCCGCGGACCAGAGGCCATTTCAACGAATCGACAGCGCAACAAACAAAAAAGACAAAAGTTCCTTTTGATTTCGGCTCTCGTCGGCTGTCCCTCGCTGAACAACGGCACAGTCTGCACCAGCACCCGACGCCCAGCACATGCAGCATTTCATTTTGATGCTGTGCTGGACGTTTTTTTAGTCACCCAAGTAGCGACGGCTGGCCTTATATGATGGAGGGATGTTTTTCCTTTCCTTTGTGTGCGCAAACAGTACTAAATGCAGGGAAGACAGCCCCTCTTTTCACGCTCCGAAACAGACACACACACAGAGAGCGCCCAAAAGAAAAAGGCGCATCATTCAAATAAACGGAAAGTGGACTATTAAAAAAACAGAGACAGAGACACAAGAAGCGTGCCGCTGGACCTGATGTTGTTATAGAATTTTAAAAAATGGGTCAAAACCATCCAGCGGAGAAGACAAGTGCAGCTCTTAATTCTCGGGGGGTTATTTCTTTTAGATTTTCTGTCCAGCAACCGGCCAGCAACCTATCTAATACGTATACATGTTTTGAACACAGGGAAGGTGTTGCTCAACTATAAACATTCGTGGGGGTAACCATGGTAATTGAACAAGAGTTCGACTCGAATGGAACGTTACTGGAATATCCTTCCGAGTGGGAGTACTGCTGGATGTCGTCGTATTTGGCGTAGTAGTCTCCGCCCGAGCTGTACGAAGTCGATCCGGGCCGGTCAGTGACCAACATCACTCCGCCGCCGCTGCCCGTGTTGTACAGGGTCAACCAGTGCCCACTAATGTCCCGTTCCGGCGGCGAGGGGATCGTGTAATCCTTGTCGTCAATGTTTCGTCCGTCGCAGTCGTACGAGGGCAGCACGTATCTGGCTTGGTTGTTGCTGGACGATGACGAGGGGCTAGTCACTCCGCTGTTGTTGGGCATCGGCCACGACGGATGCTTCTCAATGCCCGGCTCGTACTTGACATATATCAAGCTGGAAGCGTTTCAAACGGGCGGAAGCGGAAGAGGTGGCGAAGACGACGAGTTGGCGGCCGCCACCATCAATGGACTGACGACCGCATTGTTGTTGTTGTTGTTGTAATTGTCGTAGCATCTGCGACATCGGCGTACGTCTCGTTTCCACTTTCAGAGGCTGGCGGATGATTGTTGTAGGCGTAGTTGGTCCTTGCGGAATTGGCGACGACGGCCGATGGCGAGGGGATGCCCAGGGTGGTGACGATGGTGGACGAGTCGACGGGCGATCGGAATTCGTCGGAATAAGAAGAGAAAGTAGACGAAGCGTTGAAGGCCGTCGACGACTGCCGGATGTGGCCGTGAAGGAGGGCGGCCATCAAGGATCGCAACTGGGAAGCGTAGTGGGTCTCCTCCTAGTCGGCCTGGGCCTGGGCCGTGGTGGAAGAGACGGAACTGGAGCAGGCGCTCGGATCCGGCAATTGCCACGACGGTGACGACATGGACAGGCTCTGCATTGGACTGACGGGGTAGGGCGACTGCTGGTCCTCTAGCAGGGCCGTCTCGGGCAGCGGAGCCGGAGGCCTAAAGTAAGGGACATATCCGCCGGAAGAAGAGGTGGAAGAAGCTGATGCTGCTGCTGCTGGAAAGTGTTGCATGTTGACGTAATTATTGCTGGTTGATGAAGTTGGAGAGAAAATCGATCGTGATCGATGATCCGCCGGGGACTGGGCATCTCTTATCCGTCAAGGTGGCCTGCTCCGTCCCTGTAAATTTAATAAATTATAGTTATTTATGTCATAAATTGCTTAAAATATGTATAATAAAATTAAAAACTAAAATTCCTAAATTAATTTTTAATAACAGGCAATACTGGACCGATTCCGCGCCTTCCGAAAAACGAAAATGGATATCTTAAGCCTGATGGTGGCATTATTCCACCGATTGATGTGCAACAGGACGGGTTTGGATTGTGGTGCCAGGAAGAGGGGCATCAAGGCAAGGTTGATAACACCACTATGGAAGACATCTGCAACCCATGCAATGACAAAACCGGAGCTTCCATGAAATCAATTGTTCAAACCTGGTCCTGCCCCCCACTCGAATTCATCAAATGTTCGGCAAACGCATTTTTAGTCGTTTGTACAACACGATCTTCCGGTGGAGAATTTATTCTCAAAGATTTCTTCAACACGTTGCATGATTCAATCAACGAAAATTCACAGTAAGTAATTTTTAATACATTAATTTAGTATTCGATTTTTTAAATCGTTCATAAGTAGACTCGTAATCTGGGAAATGTTTTTGATGCGATGTTTTTGATGCGAGCCGAGAAATTGAAATCGCGTTTCAAAATGAAACAAAACGCTTCACGTCACTTTCGGGACAATCGACGGTGCGCAGTCACGGTGGAGTAGAACATGAAGAATGGATCGCATTTTTGAATTGATTTTTATTTTCCCAATTTTCTATTCATTCGAAAAATGACGATGCAAACGCTCGACTCGTTTTGCTCGGATGACTTTGCGCGATAGACACGCATCCCCTCCCCCATTCTATGGTGTAACATACAAGAACCGTACGCGTCCCCTCAATAATCATTTTTGCTATTACAATAACATCCCGACGCCCGAATGAAATAACTAGCAAGGTCCTTTTCAGTAGACGAATTAAAATGCGTACAAGATTAGAGGGCGCTTAATGGCTCAGGTCATAAAGACAGACAGGTCAGGTGACCGTGCAGGGGGGTTGGGAAAAGAAACGTGGCGTGGCTGGAATCGTCCCGATCACGATCTCATTACGAGATAGACACTAACTTAGTAATAATTAATTTAATTTTTTTTTTAAATCTGACTTTTTTCTATTTATAGGCTAATCAGAGGATTCTTGCGGGAGCAAACGGGTCTCGAATACGAGATACACATCATCCAAGAAGTTGCTGCAAAGGGATCTATTCTGGCTACAGAAGATTCCATGATACACCACGACCGTGCTGGCGCTGGCAAAACAGATTTACATTTGCCGCTGGGATACGCTGCCTCAATTCTCCAATATCACTATGCCCAAAATTGGAAAATTGGGTATATGATGAATTGCCCAGGAGATTACAACGGCAAAATCTCTAACTATGTAAGTATTTCCCAATTTATCAAAATCACTCATCGAAGTCATCCCTACAATTTCTAAATTTTTTTTCATATAAATTTAGATATCCAACTTAAAGAACTTTCAAATTGCTGGAATTGATCCAGCCTCCGTTATCTTTATGACGTACGGATTAGACACCATCAAGGAATCGGACAAGGAAACGGAGGGAAAAATCTGGGGTATTCCCAAAAATTTCACCATTTTCTCTGGTCAACAAATGCTTGATAGGATTGAGGAATGCCGTACCCCATATGGATACCGGATTCCTAAATCCAATGAAGCAACCATTGACGGATTCATAACTTCGGCATCAAACCGTAAATTCAATAATTAAATTTTTTTAACCATTTAATTATTGATTTCTAATTGAATTTAATCTTAGATGCAGCAACGCGTAAAACTAGGAACGCTCACCGGAAAACTCAAGAAAAACCCAAGAAGAAGCAATAGCCTCAAAGCCGTTAACTTAGCAAAACGTTAACTCGATGTCTTTGGAACATGGAACCAGTCTACTCCTTTGCTTTCTCCTTCAAATTTTTTTTTTTGATCAGTTCCAAATTTCGAAAACTGAGAATTCTATCCTTTTTGTGTAATTTCCTTTTTCCCTGGTTTATTTTCATTTTTTATTATCTATTCGTTTCTGCGATCGGCCATGTATGTGTTTCTGTTGTGCCAGGAGACATGAAAAGAGAATCAAAGGCATCCGAACGTGAAGGATTTCGCATTGGGAGCGGATGAAGGGAAAGAAAAAGATAAAAAAGGATTCGGCTGAGCCTGGCAAAAGTCGTCATTCTTCTTCTTCTTTTTCCCTACCATTTGCTCGTATTTCTTCTCCCTCCTTGTCTGTAAAATATGTCTCCTCCCAGCTATTATTGTACGCCATGTGTCAGGTCATAAATTACTAAATGAAACAAGAGTAAGATTATATAAACAAAACAAGAGTAAGAGTATATAAACAACAATCAAAATGGACGATCTCAGCAACTGAGTCTTTGATCAACGCCAGCCTTTCTTCTAGTCTCCTACGCGCATCTTCATGATGCGTACAAGTTCCGCTTGGATCAGTAGCTTTCGATCCTCTTCTAAATGCCGTTGCGTGGCTTCTTGCTCTTGTTTCAATTCAGCCTTCATTGGAATGTTGATGTTAACACGCAACTTTTTGCTATGAGAGAGAACAGTAAAAATAAAAAAGTGTTAGTCACAATTTTGTGAGAAATGAAATGAGAAAAAATACAACGCTTTCTCGTTGATAAACACAGCGGAAAAGAATTGGTACTTACTTTTTGTATCCAACAAAGAGAGAGAAGTTTGTTGCAAATCATTTTCGTCGTCTTCAGACGACAAGAGCTTCGATTTTAAGAGAATCTGCGCCACCTGTTAAAAAAATCTGTGAATAAAAAAAATCTTTAATATTTGTTCAGTAGAAGCTACCTGCAGTAGTAAATCCATTTTGATTCCAGTTGCATCACAAAAATGATTGGCCTATAGAAGTTGATGCCTATAAGAATAAATGGTGTTACAAATTTTTTTAATAACTGTAATCTAAACCAAATTATCAGAAACCTGAAGTGTGTATCTATTTTTGAAACAGTTGGTGACTAATTCGCCTTTAGACATTTGAAAGAGCCAGAGCAGTTTGCGCCCACTGTGCTGGCTGCTGTAAAAAGTAGTAAAACGTTGGACGGAGCGCTCGAGTTCAGATGGAAGAGAAAAATTGACTGATTGCTGAAACGGCCAAGAACCAGATGACAGGACCTGTTGCACATGCGATGTAATTATATTTAGACAAATATAAATGTAACGATTAAGGGATTCTCAAATCTATGTTTGACACCAAACAAACCTGAATACTGAAATCGATGTCGAGTGGTTCAGCAGAGTTGGCCAGATGTCGCTTACATTGTTCGTTGAGATCTTTACTGACTCCAATGTCTTGAAACATACGCTGAAGATTCAAAGTATACTCGAAGCCACAGGCTTGCTTTAATTTGGAGATCATTGATGCGGTTGGCTTGTCACTGCCCAGCTTACAAACATGAATACACTGGTCAGTGGAGCATGAGGCAAAACTGACATTCGACTGCCAATCTACGTCGAGTGCTGTGGTGGAATGGAAAGCAAACTGCTGCGTGCACTGGCCCGTTGAAGCGTCCCAAATGATGGTCGTCTAATGAAAGAAATAAATTTATATCAACGCCCTAAACAATTTTTTTTCCAAATTTCGCCAATTTTGGACAATTAGTTTTTAAAATACAGCGAAATGAAAATTGATTTTTTTCATTTTGCCGTAGTCCACTTTTTCCGTGGGTTTTTTGTTTTTCTTAATTTGTAGACACATTTTTTTATATTCTAATTTTTTTAGATACATAGTTTTAATCAAATTTTCACGGGCTATCTTTTGGTTTACTTTATTTTTTAAAAATATTTAGTTTAAGGTTACTAATTAAAGGACAAAGTTTTGATACCCTCCCCTCTTTAAAAATCAAAATCTTCCCCGGCTGCGAATATTTTCACAAGCCGTTTTCATAATTATATAAAGGAGATATTGATTTATGCTATGTATAACAATGCAAGAGGTGTTATTTTTCGTTTGTCTCATTTAATTATTCTAATTTTAGGGTTTTTGGCGAAAACTAGCGTCTTTTTCGTCCATTTCCACCTTGGGGGTGGAGCTTCATCTCTTTCCTTTCGCCGCTCTCAACCCTTTTATTTCCCTAGGCTCTGAGATCAGAGCTCCCTTCGTTAGCCTAGGTGAAGTGAAACCAGAGCTAAAGACCGGAGTCTAGAGCTCTGTCCATTCCCCTGGTATATATAATTCATTCGAAATCGCATTGAAAAAGAACCACTTGGCTACATGGCAACTACACTTCCCGCTACCAAATTGTCCATTTTGTGATGAAGTCAGAACGAGAGAGAGAGAGATTGCGGCTCGGATCAGTGTATTTGACATGACCAGTGCTCTATGAAGAGCAGACAGAGACTGAGAGAGACTGACTGAGACTGACCGGCATAGGGAGGGGGTCCTCTCCTATATATGGAGCCCACGGGTGCGTGTTGCCAGATGGCATCATCACATATTTATTCCTTTTAAAAAATTTCTATTTTGTTTCCTGAGCGTCGTGTAGTGTTGAGGCCTGTCAGTCGTATTGTTAACATTCAACGTAAACAGTCAACATTCACGAACGAAGGCAGAAAGAATAAGGTGAAGGAACTGCCCAAGTTCTGTTTGTCACGTTCAGATCAGATGAACTGGAGTGCGGCCAGCGAGTTGGCAGACGTTACGGCCCCGCCTTGGCGGTGCTCCTAACGGGATTTTCCTCCGAGAAATACGTCTTAACTTGGTCATTCGTCCGCAGGGCGCAATCTACACTCCACTCACCCAAGTCGTTGGTGGCTCGGATGGAGAAGCGCAAAAACCTTTGAAGCAAATAACATTGTGAACGGCAGCTCTCTATCTTGCGGTAGTTATTAACAATTTTTCAAAAAAATCCAGTTTCTTCAAAACGCCATCTAGCGGTAGTTTAAAACCTTAAAAAAGCGAAAAACAAGACAAGTTGATGTGTCGTATAATGTGAAAACTTGTAAGCTCCCCATTTTTTACTATTGACATGTTGACCACAATTTATTCGTTTCATTTCGAATGATAACTTCGTTGGCGTATATTTACCACAGTTGGCAGATAGTTCAAGTGACCTAGTTCCAGTACTCCCAGGTGAAAAAGTACTTAGAATGTACTTAAGTAATAATATGAGAAAACTCAAGTAATACTGAAGGATTTTGGGACAAGTATTATGACAATAATATTTTGAAAATACTACAGAAATACTAGAGCAGAAGATTATTTGTTTTAATGAAGCAAACAGTACTGAAGCAGTAAATTTCAAGTGAAACCCTAGTAAACTTATAATGAAATGCAGTAAATGTAAAATATTATAACAGTAATTCCGCAGTAATAGTGTGAGAATACCGTAAATATATAGTGCGTGTAGCACAATAATACTGCAATATAAAGCTAATAAAATATTAGTAAATATGTAATTTTACAATAGTAACACTCTGGTAAATTTGTAGTATAAATGCAGTAAAAGAAAGCTTGGTACAATATATATATAGCTCAGTTAATTGTATTTTACTCATAAAATACAACAAACAGCACGTTGACGGAAGAGTCATAGTGAAATAGTGAAAAGGAAAAATACAATGTCGTCTACTTAGCACGAGAATTATTGAATTTGCGAGAGATTGCATTTTTTACCATTTTTTCATTTACTAAAGACCCATCCAGGTTAACCAATCCGCAATCTAGAACTCTATCTGCAAGGAAAAGAACATTGATTTTTAAAATATACAAAAAAAAGGATGTTAGCTAAGTGCTAAAATATCCCAATAACTGCCAGTCACCAATTATATGTTGAAGCTCATGTTTGTTCATGGCAAGTCTTTTGCTTCCCACGCCGCTACCTCCCATATCGGTCATTTTATGGGTCGCTAGGTACTGATCCGTGTACAACTTGTCCATCAAGTGCGAAACAAAGTGGGTGACGGGACCCTTCATCAGCCTACGCATTACAGTTTCAGGTATCGGAAAACTTTTCTGCAAAAATAACGGCATTTAGAATGAGTATCATATTGGTGCATTAGAGAGGTCTTTAAACTTACGTGATCGTAAAGTTGGCCATCACTTTCATCCTCGATCGTGGATAACGTATCTCCCAATGAGTCGCTGCCCATCTTATCTGACATTTCTGAGTTTGGCATCTGAGCACAGTTTCCCCCAACAAATTTCGGATGGCCCGTCAAATCGCCTGATGTGCTTGACTGGTTGGCATAATTTAAAAAGTTGCCGCTGTTAGACGTACTAGGTGGAGCTAGTTGCTGGCTAGGTGTAGATATTAGTTGCTGGCTACTGAACTTCAATAACAATTTCCTCACGTCAGTCAAAACAGTCGTCTGCATTGATAACGTCTTATTGAGATCTGAAAAGTTTGGAATATTACATAGTGAACGTTTACAGATGATAGTGTTTAATATGTGCATACCTTTTTGAAATTTGATTTCCAACTTGAGTTCGCCAATAATAGCATCTTTTTCTTGACAGCAACTGCTGCCACAATCAGCTCTTTTTAAACTGTTGTCTTTCCGTCCCACTGAAACAGGGCTTTGCTTGCCCAAAGGAGTGTTGGTGCATTCAACCTAAGTATAATAATGTTCTTATGTTTTGTAACTTGCCTTTTTTAAAATGTAATTTAGTTACCAGTATTTTTGCCAAGGTTGAATCCAACATGTCCTTCCCTTGCGGTGAACTATGCCCTTTTACGTCATTTTCAGTTGTTGCATCATCAAAGGAGTCATTTAATTGGTCCTAAGTAAATGAATATTATTAACATAGGTAAATTTTAAACAGTATAGAATGTAACTTAATTACAAGAGATAGTATGCGATCAGAAGCTGTCTTGTGGGCTATGCTCATAATTTCCTTCTGTTGTTTACTACTTGGCTTAGCTTTTTTACTTGTTGTCAAATCCTCATAAACATTAATTTGTGTTGCTTCAAGATTAAGTCTGGATGGCGCCTGTCTCTTGCGCACAGCGCTGCGTTGGTTAATTGGGAGTACATTTTGATTCTTGTCTGTCGTAACCAGCTCCCTAGGATCATCCTCTTCGTCCATGTCACCGTTATCTTTGGCATCTTTGTCATCGTCGCTTTCTCCACATTGTCCCTCAACGTTAGCATCTTCACAATTGGTTGCCTCATCCTTTTCTATCTTTGTATTTGTTGACATTATCTGGTAATCATTTTCCGTGTGCAACTTTACAATTGCATCAAGGGACATTTTCTTTGTGTTGAACAATTGAGAAATACTTTCCAAGTATTCTTTACTGTCTGTAAGAGAAATAAGTTTAGCACAAAACGTTTAGCACGGCTTTTGAAAAATTATAGAATACCGTTGCTTAGAAGAACTCTGATTTTCATTTCTCCCGGTGGAATATTGCCTTTACCACGTTTAGCCACCCCCTTCCAATTTATGTTTAAATCAGAATCTTCAAAAGAAATGAATGTTTCGTTTTCGTAAGGATCACAAAACATTTCCTTTTGGCCCACCAGCAAGATATCTGTTTTTTGTCCCTTGTACAAAAACAAGATAAATTTCTTTATTTCACCAAACTGTGGCATAATTTATCCTGAATTTCGCCGAAACGCTTTTTTAATCACAAAATACACGTAAGATGGAAAAATTGCATGTTGTTTCACTATTAAGGGGCGTTTATTTGAGACTTCCTTTCGTGGACGGAAGCTTACAGTGGTGGCGGTGCGGTGACATTATCAAATGTTTCGGCCAATAATTTCAATTTTCAGCTTCGTTTGATTAAAAAAAATTTTTTTTATAGTATCGTTAGAAATTTCAGCATTTACATGGAAACACCAGAATTTATTGCTTATCTTAGGTTATACGCATGTGATATATGGCATCAGAGCCATGAGCATGTTTTGTGTATTCGGTTTTCTATCGTCTGCTCCTTTAAACTCGTGGCGTGAAAATTTATTATAACTCGAACGAATAACATAATTAAAGTGAACGATTTGTGTCGTGAAAAATGAATAAAAATCAACCTCGAGGGCCGTATCGTCTTTGGCGAAAAAGATCTATCGACGGAGTAGTGAGGGATGTTCCAAGATCGACGGCTTTCAACTGGAAACTTAAAGGAATGCACCGTAAGCTTGCATATTACTAGCTAAATGTTATAACTGAAATAAAAAATTTCATTTGTCAATGTTACAGAACACAATGAATATACGGAAGACGAAACTCAGTTTGGGGGTGGTGAAGAGCTTGTAGGCCTAAATTCTTCTTCTAACGAACATTTTTCTGCTGAAGTATAACTTTAATGCACCACAGTGCAATCAGTACGTTTCGGCAAATTTGCTTAATTATTTCTTTCGTAATTTGTAACTTAGAATCCCCCGAGATCGGCAGAAAGAGAAGAGTATGAAAATGTTACGAGCGAAGACGTAGGGGACGAGGAACCGGTGTCAGAGGAACCGGTGTCAGAGGAACCTCTATTTTCCGATACCAATCTTTCAAAAGGCCAGTTGCTTTCATTAATTATGGCATTTTTCCTCAGACACAATTTAACTAAGTCTTCTCTGTCCGATTTATTGCAACTCCTAAGCCTTCTTGTGCCATCCGTTCTCTCTAAAAGCCGGTACTTATTTGAAAAAATTTTTGATATCAAATCAAGTGCTGCAACTCTACATTACTACTGCGAGCACTGCTCCAGTTATCTGGGAGAGAGTGAGGGTACATTAACTTGTAAAACCTGTAATTTGTCAATGTCAACTAAAGAACTTGCGAAAAAAAATTGCTATTTTTTGGTGGGCTCGTTGGAAGAACAATTTCGAAAAATTTTCGATTCGCATGACGTTGGCGACAAAATATCCGCACGCAAGCTGGATGGCCTTTTTTCTGATGGGAAAATGTTAGGCGAAATATATACGGGAGACTTATATAGAGAAGAAAAACTAAAACAATTTTTATTGGAAGACGGGAATTTTTCAGTGACAGTTAACACCGACGGCGTGAAAATTTTCCATTCTTCCAAATTCTCTGTATGGCCTTTATTACTGTCTATTAATGAACTAAACTATAATGAAAAGGCAAAACATATCGTTATTTGCTGCCTGTGGTTTGGCAATGAAAAGCCGAACGTCGATACATTTCTTGAGCCCTTCATAATTCAAGCTCGACGACTTTCTAAGAAAGGCTTTCAATGGAAAGATTCTTCTGGCAGAAATCACATTTCAAAAGTAGCCTTCCCTTTGCTGGTTGCCGATGCTCCGGCTAGAGCCATGTTAACCAATTTCATGCAGTACAATGGCTCTTATGGTTGCGGATTTTGTGAGCATGAGGGCAAACGTGTTGCTAAGGGCGACGGCACTGTTCAAGTGTATCCCCTTGTCCATCCTTTACCCCCAAACAGAAGTCACGAAAAATCCTACGAACAAGCCCAAACTGCAACCCTTTCACTCACCCAACATGTAGGTGGGGTGAAAGGGATGTCGTTATTGTATCTGCTTCCCTTTTTTGATGTCATAAAAGGTGTAGTACCAGATTATATGCATTGCATTCTGCTTGGAATAGTCAAGCAATTTTTGAATCTTTGGTTAACTAGTACCAACGAACCCTTTCACATCAAAAATGGCAAGCTCATAGACGAAATAATCTTAACTGCTTGCCCTCCTGATGAAATTCGCCGAGTTTTGCGATCTCTTGATCACCGGCTCATCTGGAAAGCGAGTGAGTTTCGAGTTTGGCTTTTATTTTACAGCCCAGTTGTACTGAGACACTTGTTGCCTCACAAGTATTATAAACATTGGCTTATTCTGGTTAAAGGGATGCACATGTTGTTAAAGAAAAATATTTCTCGTGAAGACGTTGAAGTAGTTCGTAAACTTTTTTTTAAATGTGTTTCTCAAGTTGAGTTGCTGTATGGGGAAGATCAAGTTAGTTATAACGTTCACCTGTTACAACATGTTGTAGATTCTGTGACTTATTGGGGGTGCCCATGGGCTTATTCGGCATTCATGTACGAAGATATAGGCGGGACACTTAAATATGCTTGTCACGGGACAACACAGATAGGAAAACAAATTTTCTCTTCCGTTTTGAAGAAGGCAAACGCTCGCGACTACGCTAAACTTCATATTCCGTTTGCGGAAGACTTGGTTAAAGAAATGTATCATAGATTAGACGCTCCCTTGTCAGGAAATCGTACAGTCCGAGGGCTGGGTAAAAGTCTACAAAATTTTCTACAACCAGAAGACGTCAATTCAATTCAAAACAGATTAGGAAAACAAATGATTTGCACGGCATGCTTGAGTTATGAAAGGCTTGCGGCCAACGGTGAAATCTTCTCTTGTATGTCCTATTCCTCGCGTTTCAAACGTAACAACTCTGTTATTAATTGTCTTGATGGAAAGACTTACAATATTCTAAAAATTTTCAAAATTTGTCTTGACTGCACTTGTGCAAATGATGAACGTACTTGCTGGGTATCCAACCGCTCTAATTCTCTTGAAAGTTTCTATGTCTTTATTGGAGAAAACATTCCTTTTAAGAGACACTTTCCTATACTTGATGAGCACACTTTGAACGATTTGGGCTCTGTAGTATCAAAAATCAATCGTAACGGCTCTCGTTCCCTAACAAAGGCAATAATCCCACAGGATGTCATTTCCAAATCTTTTCTTCTTCTTTGTGAAAATGAAATGTATTGTATGAAAAACTACATTAGGTTTGAAAAAGATTAATGGATGTGTTGCATCGAAATAAACTTTTCATTTTTGTATATATATACAGGTTTGTCATTCTTTTTTGCCTAGTAAATTTGGTATACATGAAATATATATACAGTTATTCATAAGTAGGCGGCCTATCAAAACAGTGAAACGCCATATCAGTGTGAGTTAGTAGAAGTACAGTGGCCACTAGGTAAAACTCAGTGTGCCTCGTGTCTCTCAGTAAAAATAGAGTGGTATTTGTGGCTACTGCAGTTAAACAGCAGTTATGCGCCAGTAAAAGTACAGTGGCCGCTACTGAAAACAAAGTAAGCCTGTAGGAAAATAGTGGCTACCAGTGATATAGCAGTGTGTCTTTAGTAATATTGACATTGAAACAAAAAAAAAATACGCCCACTTGGTGATACTTCTACTTTACTGGGTCCACTACAATAAAATGATAGTTTACTTAAATAAACTATCATTTTATTACAGTGCAAGGCAGTACTTTTTTACCTGGGCTGTTACATAGACGTAAATGTCGTAAACAGCAGATTTACACTTGATTGTCTGCCATCACTGAAATCCATGTTGCCATTTAATTTGAAATTTGAATGAAGGTCATTCATCCGAGTCAAGAATGGAGCTCCTGTTTGCTGGTCTAATATAGCCTTAGGAATAGCTGTGGCAGTGGTTATTGTCATTTTGAAAAGTCTCTGCTTCCTGAGTAAATGTTTGAGCACCCACTGTAATCACCCAATGCTGGGATCTTGGATGCCGCTCGACTATTTCCAGGCCAATGGGCATAGTCGTGGCTCCAAGACTCAACAGTGGAGATGTGCAACAGTTGGGTGGGATAGGCCAGCGTTTTACCGAAGGGCTCTACGTCATTTGCGTCGACTCGTCTAATAATCCCACCCCCCCCCCCAATTCGTCGTCAATCATCACCAGCAACACGCAACTGCTGCTCTGGAAACGAGTGAACCAGATGTGGAATCACCGCCGAGCTATGAAGAAGCCACGAGTCTCATCAATCATGAGATGGATTTGTTCTAGTGAAACTTCAATGCTGTGTTCTTAAATGTACGTTTAGACTACAGGGTTTTTGAGTGGTTTACGTTACGGCCGTGGGGAAGATTAGATTTGGAGGGAGGGACTCAGATGAACAGACGATGAACAAGACGTGACGCGAACGATGAACACGGGATGACAGTCGAGAAATAAAAAAAAAACACCGTTCCTTTTTTAATGCTACTAGAGGGATTGGATGTACCGTGATAAATGAAAATAACTCACCCGAACGGTGAAAGAGCCAATGGGGTTCAATGTTCGCTTGGAACCATTTGCGCGAAATATTTGCACCAAACGGTGCTACAGCGGGGTTGGAATCCCGCGTATTAAACGTCAACAGCCATCTGTTCCAGGCAAGTTGAGTGCAATGAGAAAATAGGCCGCATGGTGATGTGATGATGATGGTGTGTGCCGGAAGACGAAGGGGGGTGGAGAGAGCAGCACTGCAACACATACGGAAATTTATGAGCACATCATAATTTTGAATTCATTTACATCACATCAACAGCAACAACACTAGAAAAAAAAAATTGAAAGTCTAAGGTTTGTGTAGTCTTTCGCTACAGCGTGACAAGAGTTGACAAGAGTTGTTGGGTGTGTGCGTGACAAAGAACTATATCAGAATTAGCGAAAGCGTCGCCCGAAGACATTTTTAAGGATTATCGTTCGATGTAGATGACTTAGGTAGTGCATGTGTGTAATTGATGGGCGTGCGCTGATGCACACGGCACCAAATTGACTTTCAGAAAGGCAAACTAACTTTTCAACAAATTTGTTTTATTATTATTATTATTTTTTCGTTGCGCCGACGGCAGCTCAACCTGAAGTCGCGTACGTGAAAATAAAAAAAGAGTTGTCCTTTTGCCCTTAATCCATCTCGCCCGGCTGCTGTAAACCCCTCGCCGAAGGAGATTTGTCTAACTCTTTACTCTCGTTGGCATTCTAACTTCCCGGTTTGTTTGTTTTGGTTTTTTCTTATCACACCCTTACAGCAATTAAAATTTTTCAAATGACGTCAAAATAAAAATGACAATCATTTCCCCTATTCAAACGTTGTCGGTTGCGCCAGTTGTTATTGGAAAACGTTTAACAAGCAGCGAAATCAAAGTTCCTCATCATCGTCAAAGTAAAAATTGGGGGACAAAACGAATGCAAAGAGACTAATAGTAATTGCCGTATTACGGCAAGAAGCTATGATATATCTGCTGTGGAGATCTCAAGGAACCGTCAGAGTTTTGCCTTCAATTAATTAGTTTCATTCGTAATCGAATCCACCACGTGGAACACGGCTACATCTACTGGATGAGAAATGGCAAAAACAGAGGGGGGACTCTTTTCACATTCATTACAATAGCGAAACGCGGATTATGAAACCCCCCACCCCATAAACAATGCTTGGCGACAACATGTCAACTTGGAACGCCATGTACAGCAGAAAAAGTACTGTAATCTAATAAACAAGTTGCGTAATCTAACGAAGCACATCACTATACTGCCAATGCGATTTTTCTGATGCCAGTCGAGGGAGGTGATGCGGTTACTGTTGGTCGTGGTTATTTATAATCCGTGGGTGTTCCGAATTCTATTGTGGAACGCCCCGTTTACAAGCGGGTTAGACTGAAGCACTGTTGTTTCATTCATTTCTGTCGAGAAAAGTCCAAGGTTCACGTTTCACAATGACGTCTCTACCAGTTCTTCAAGCAATGTTTGTGATGTCGTTAATTGGTAAGAACGATAACTTTCTTTAACTTCGTCTTTTCTCTATTTGTTTATGTGTTTGCCAATTTTTGCGTTCACTTCAACGGGTATAATTGGTGTGTGTGTGTGTGTGTGTTTGTTTGTGTGTTCCTTTTTAGTTTGGGTGATGGAGATGGAATGGTTGGTGGTTGGCAATCGGGCGACTCTGGCGAGCTACCAAATGAGGAACAAGTTGTGAAATGCTGAGCATTGTTGGCTGTTATCTGCTGTTGGTGACTGTTTCATTCTCAAGATCTTTTGTTAAGGCGAAATTGAAAGTCATGGAGGTTCTACTTGCATTTGCCGTCACTGATTACTAACCACTGATGTCGACTGCGGCGACCAAGAACAAGAGGCGACCAAGAACAAGAGACGACCAAGAAGAAGACTGAGGGCGGAGATGAACCTTCTATTCTACAGCGTTCAATTATTTGTTGTTTCTGGCCCTCTAAACGAAACGGGATTTCACAAAAATTTACTACAAAATATCGCCATTTCCTGCCCCAAGGGAAGAATGAAAAGAAGAGACTATGTAAGAAACTGAGAGGAAACAAAGTGGTGCGAAGGGTTCTCTCTTTGCTCGTGGCAGGATATAGTCTTTGTAAAAAAATGCCTTTTTCTTAAAAATTAACAATAAATATACCACACAGAATATCGTATAGTGAATATGGCCTACTGGATGAATGCCGCGTGACTCGAAAAAAAACACTTTTGTTTATCGCGAGCCAGTAGGCAATTATTCCGGTCCTCCCCCCCCCTTCCACCTGGTCAAGTAGCCGAAGGCAAATTTACCATAGGTTAAGAGGATTTGGTCAGCCAGATGCTCATCAGAGACCTAGATGCCAGATCTGATATAGATCCCTTTTTCCCCGCTAGGTTCTTTTTTTCGGAGAATTCAGGATCGAAGCAGAGTCAGTTCTCGGTCAAAGTCTGTGTTTTCCCAGTAGGACCGGAGGGATAAAATGGCCTTCCAAAGTTTCTGATTTTGCTTTTGTGTCGTCTGAAAATGGCGGAAGGTGCGTTTTGAAATGGGAGTGGCTTATTCAAACTTTAAATTTGAATTTTACACACTCGGGTGCATTTTTTTTTAAATATTAAATACCTCGCCAATCAGCGTGAACAACTGAGTATACCAATAATTATTTAAACAAAATCCCTTATTTTCGCACCGATCCTATTACCAGTTCGTGTCTAATTATTTTTCGCTTGAATTGAACTGGCAACTTGTCCAATTTGGCCTCTGGGAATCTAGGCTCTCCAAACCCCCTTAACCTATGGTCTCGCCGACAGTTAACAGAGAATAAATTGGTTGGTAATCGGGATTCACTATTAGAAAGCTTAGCAATATCAGGCAAAACTTTTACAGCTTCAGCTGTGCCAGCTGCAACGGGGATGCTAGCTCCACATGGAACACTCTTAATATGTGAATTTAAGCTTTAGGCTTTAAAGGCCTAATATTCCATTTTCAGGTCCGTCGTCTAGAAGCTATGTTACCTTAGGATATAGCAAAGAAAATGCCTTTGTTTTGTTTCCAAAACCTCAAAAGTAAACGTCAAAGTAGTACACTTGAAGGGGAACCTTTTTTTAAATATTATTCAAGCTATTCTTAATGGTTGCAGCATTTGCAAAAAATGATGTACCTCTTGCTAAATGGTTGTAGCAATTCAAAACCCCAAATCTCGTCAAACAATTTCTGTCCCAAGACAGAATGGTTTGAATAATTCAATAATGACCTTAAAGAATAATGAAAATAGTTATTAGTGAGGATTATCCAACACGGCAATGTTTTCCACAATGGGAATTTATTCTGCCAATGCGACAACGACGACAACGGGCAATTTGACTTCGACACTCACTGGCAGCGCCGGAAGTCAGCATCAATCAACAGCGCCGCGTGTTCCTATGCGAGCGCGAGCGGGTCAGGTGCAACAATTTGACAACAAAATGATGATTACGATGTATTGAGACGAGAAGTTAACGACTTTGCGTAATTCACGGTTTTGGGGTGCCCACTTCCTTATACTACTCCTCAGTGGCCTGCAAAGTCCCCCAACAATAAAAAATTAATTTGGTTTTTGCGTTTGAAATAAAAACTTGAGGTGGAAAGAAGAATAGTTAGATTGCCATATAATCGTAGGACGGTCTGCTGCTCTTCGAAGAGTCCCCGGAGCTGCTGGCTGGATTCCTCCATCTCCCTGAGCTGTTCTTCGTTCTCTGCAAGATCCTTGCGCTGCGATTCAACCTCCCTAATGATTTGCTCATTTTTTCCCTGGGTCATGTAGACTCCATTCCTCTCTTGGGAAGTTAGCAGCTCCTTCTTCAACCTCTCGATCTCCTCCTCCAGATCCTACGCGAGCGCGAGTAGGGCAGGCGCAACAATTCGACAAAAAATGATGATTACGATGAATTGAGGAGAGACATTCCCAACTACCACACATACGGACCAATATGTTCAACAATTTACACACACACGCACGCACAAACACACATACAGACAGGGAATTTCTTGTTCACTTTGAAGTTTCTGAATTTTTGTTCCTGTATAACAATAAAGAGTAAGTCATAAACTAGAATAAGCTATGCTATATTTTATTGCCTATGATAACTTCATTACTATCTCGTCCTTTGACAGACAACTTTATTTTTTTTTTACTTTCTTTCTAATTTCACGATCAATTATTTTTTTTTTCAATGTCTGCTTTTTCATTGTCTGTTAGCTTCGTCGATTTATCTCCTGTTGAACCTGACATTTTGTAACGTTTACGTTACTTGCAACTATTCATCATAAATTCATTCACATTTTCCAATCCAACAATTAAAATTAAATCATGAACTAGAATTAGCTATGCAATCTTTGCAATCAATCTCTAAAAGAAGTAACTTACTAACTTCCACTAACTCATGAGCTAGTGGAGCCATGCAAACTCCAATTACGGCACTATGGGAGTTTTTTTTTTTACTGTATTAGGTAAAGAATCAGTATTTTGTTAATCCAACGATACTTTTCAGTTATTGTTTCAATCCCAATAGTTCTTTGCAGCATTTTTTGCAGGGCATCGCGTTTTTCCTCAACATTTTTATTCCAGCGCTAGCTTCGAATGGCTCACACTATTTGAGACCACAAATCTTGAACGCTGAGTTATACTTCAAGACTACCCCTGAAACTCCAAAGCAACCAGGAATTAACTGATAATTTAAATCAGTTCATGTGGTTGGCAAACATTTCTCTCAACGCCAATATTCCACTCTCTGCCTTGAGGTCTCAAGGAATGATATCACAATAGATCTGAAGAGAAATTATAAGAATGTTGCTTTTCATTACGCTGTCAATTCACATGGTTGGACAAACTACCCTCATTGACTAACAGAACTGGTACTGGCTGGGCACCTATATCCAAGAGGATTTGTCTTCACCTACCTCGTAATCGGTTGTGTCATTTTCAACTTTCTTGTGTTGTGATTCCACAGTGATATTACAATCCAGATTCAGTTTTTCTGCTGATTCAGAAGTACCAAATGGGATATCAGACTTGGAGAAAAATCCATCCAAAGAAAATGTCATCGAAATGAAAAATCATATATCGTGTTAAAACCAATATAGTTGTGTATAGTCCTAAGAATTACTAGAAAAAAGTGAAAATATGTTTAAGAAACTATCGAGCATGATGATAAATTTAAAAAATAATTACGTTCTGTTATTGAAGACCATCTCCCAAGGCGAACGAATAAGTCGTTGGAAATAGGTAATCCTCTTGATTGCCTTGAAATTAGTCCGACTAACAAAACTGGATTTAATGTAAGGCTACGGACTGGGCAGAAAAATGCTACATTTCCACTCAAATAATTTGGTGTTTATCCAGTTTTGTAACACTTTCTACATTTTTTTCAAGTCCAAGAATAAGTCTATTCGTCTCCAACCCGCAAGCCTTATTTTAACAAATAAGACCTTAGGGTTGGGTGAAGAATTCCTTTTTTGCTTGACGTTCAACGAATGACGCAACATGAAAATCAGAATTGGTACATTGTGCAACATGCTCAATTTTCCCCTTAATTTGATGTTTATCTAAAATTAAATTAAAAGATATTTTAAACCTAGCAATTAATAAAAAAAATTATAAATTAAATTACTCTTCATTAATTCTGATGATTGCTACTCAAAATGCTTTCAAGTCACTTTTTGTAGTGTTCGGTGCTCATCTGCGTTTAATGTGTATTCGGATAGGGAAGAACCGAAAATATAACAAAAGATAGAGCGAACATGTACGAGTACTTTATAAAGAGGGCGTACGATATTATATCGACACCGAAAAAGAAGAGGCACTGTGCGTGTCTGGGTGTTTACCAGAGACCACGCCTGGTAAGGTGTGTGAATATAATAGAATTATGAGAGCAACATATACACCCTCCAGCAAATTGGATATATTCGCATATACTGTTTTCTATATTTTTTTCTACTTGCAGAAGCGTCAGTGCTTCGTCCTCCACTTGTCCGTCAGCCTCGTCGATGTCCAACGCAACTATCCCTATCTCCGGGCAAAGCCCTGCTCCGGCTGGTCAACCACACCCGCAAAGTCCTGACGCCCAACCTGCTGGCCGCTTTCGAGCAGGACAACCAGCCCAAATATCTTCTCTGTTCGGTCATTAACATACTGATGCGACTACATTAAATACAGGCGAAATCACGGCGACATAATTGTCGTCACCCGCCCCGCAATGAAGATACTAGCACCCGTCAACTCGACAAAAAAAAACAGAAAATCTTATTTTCTTTCTGTATTTATATAATTCCCAACTATTTCTCTGTTTGTTGGCTCGTTTTCTATACCGCCCATAAAAGTCGAGTAATATTCAAAAGTCCCAACTGTTGGAAAGTCCAAGATTTCCAAGCTGTCAATTTTCGGACCCACTGGAATTATTGGCAATCGATCCGACAACGTCTGGATCGGAGTAAGGGAATTGGAGAAGAAGGGAGGAGCTAGACCGAAACGTAGATACATTCTCGTTTTTGCTGGTGTAGAGCGCACGTGTGCCGACGCTCTACACTTTACGTTTCAGAGTCGTTTTCCGAATTTCTTGTTTTTCTTGTGTTTACCGTGCGGACGTATAGCAGGCAACTATCGTCCCGTCGCCTAAACCCGAATTGTGTTCCCGTTTTCCCCGAGCCGAAATACATTCGACTTAAGTTAAAATACGACTCTGAAAGTTTCATTCCGGTGTGTGAGAAGCAAACATTTGGTGCATCGACCGGGAATTGACGTTCCTCGGCCCATCGGCCCTCACACACACGTGTTCCGTCAGGAAATTCCCAGAGATTCGATTGAGCTCAACCACTCTCTGCGACCCGCTTCCTGCATACCGACGTTCGGCTGATTGGCGCTTCCTGTATCCCGCCCGGTACATTCGTCTACAGGTCCGCGTGCAGCACCATCACCCCGTCATACCGAAAATCACCATCACGTTTTCGAGAAAGACCCGCGTGGCAGATTCGTTGGTTTCGCCGTTTGATCACACTCGTGAAACCCTCCGTCGACCCTCGTGTCTCATCGTTCATAATCTTGTCTCATCGTATCCCAACACATCCGCCCGTATCATCGCCATCTTACCACCCCGTCATCCTTAATCGTCAATTTGAGCCAGAGGAGAGCTGATCTCCCCCCTAGCCTTAAACTGCCTCGTGGTAAGAAGAAGGACGAAGAACAGAAGGCAGTGTTGAGAGAGAAGAGAAGAGTTGCCCGACGATCGCGTTATCACAACCCTGCCGCTCTCCCCGACACACGCACGCCATTTTTGGCGCCCGCTCGCAGGAGCGCGATCATCCGCAGACCAGTCGTCGATCGTCGCATCATTGTTCAACCCGTAAGCGATCGACAGGCCATCATCGACAAGGCGATCAAGGAAGCCGAAGAAATCGCCAAGACCATTCGAGCCGGCCGAAATCCAGACCCGACCGTACCGATCATTCACAACCGTGAAGCGCTCATCAAAGAGGCCGAAGAAATTATGCAGCAGATCCTCGCCAAAAGGAAGTCAACCGATCAACAAGTTTCTACCGCCCAGCACGAAGGACGTCAAGAATAAATTCCTTGTCCGCCATATTGGTTGCGTCCTTTGTTAGCCACTCCCCGCCTTTTTGATCGCGCTTCGTTTTAAAATATATTCCTTTGGCCATGTCTATTGTTTGTTGAGTCCGCCTTATTGGTTGCGTCTCTCGCTTTGTTTGTGGAGCCCGCCATTTTTATAGGTTGAGTCTTGCGTCTTTTAAGTCCGCCATTTTTTGGCTGCGTCTTGCTTCCGGCAAGTCCGCCACGTTGGTTGCGTCTTTGCCAAGTCCGCCTAATTGGTTGCGTCTCTCACACAATATATTCGGCCACGTCTTTGCTTTGTCGAGTCCGCCACATTTATTGGTTGCGTCTCCCGTTTTTGTACGTTTATTCGGCCACATCTTGGCTTTGTCGAGTCCGCCAGATTTATTGGTTGCGCCTCGTTTGGTACGTTTATTGGCTGCGTCTTTCTTCCGTCAAGTCCGCCATATTTAGGCTGCGTCTTTTATCAAGTCCGCCTTATTTGTTGTGCCTATCGTTCCCTTTACAAAGTCCGCCTTATTGGTTGCGTCTTTGGTTTCAAGTCCGCCTTATTGGTTGCGTCTTTCTTTATTATTCGTCACGTCATTTCGCCCGCCATTGCTCACCTTCATCACCATCTTACATCATCTCATCTACCCGATCGACCACAGCACGCACGTTTCATCTTTGAGAGTGAATAGGCCTTGACATGGAGCAGTCGCAAGCAATAGCCCTTCCGCCTATCAATGAAGAAGATGACAATGAAGAAGTTGACGACGATGAAGAGGAGGCCCATTGTGATCTGGAAGCGACCGAAGACCCGGATCATCTTAAGAACCTCCGTACTGGCGGAAAGTCGGTTCACACGAAGTCAGGGAAGAAATTAATGAAAGCAGTGAGAAACGGCTCCGACCGCGACGAAATACGGGCTCTTCGAGCAGTTTACGTGCGAGACTTCGAAGAATTAGAAAGGCGACACGACCGATACGTCTCCGCCGACGCGGAAAACCTTTCGAGCAACGACTTAGAGGGCCAACGACAATGGATTCAAGCAGTAATTTACGATCAACAAAGGCTACTGGCAGACTGCGACAAGTACCTGAATTTTACAAAACCTCAATCGTCAGCTTCCGTCGCAACCCGAGCATCGTCGAGACATAGCAGCGCATCTTCCGCGCAGGCGAAAATTCTTGAAGCCGAACGAAAGGAACAAGAAGCTCGACTCAAACTTCAACAAGCAGAGGATGAGTCGAAACGTCAAGCGGAAGAAGACGAATCTTTGAGAGAGCTGCAAGTTAGACAACGACAAATAGATGCAGATCGTGAACAGCGGAAGTTAAAGGACGAAATGGAGCTGCAACAACTCACCAGCGCCATCATGCGGCAGCAGTTATCTGACATCACCGGTGCCGACGACGCGGCCAACGAAACACGAGCGATGTCAACTTCGAGCGCCCCGTCCGGATTTATGAGGAGACGCACTTTGCTGTCGAGCATCTTTAATCAACCGGCGCCACTCAGTCAACCACCACCGGCAGAAAACGTACAGACGACCAACACGGCTGGGCATGTTCCGGTAGCTCCAGCGACTGCATTTCACCGCACGATGACCACACCCGCCGGAAGACCCTCTACTTTGTCGACCCCGTTGATTGGATCGACCCAGAAGTTGCTACCACCGGCCCGATTATTCGCGACACCCGTCCCGCCGATATCGACAGCGCCGTCCACCCCAAAACCGGGGATCTTCTCGCAGATGCGAGATTTGGCCACGAGAGTTTTCACTCCCAGCAGTAGAACGATGACAAGATATTCTTCCGTGCCGACTCTTCCAGTATCCAGCAACGTCAGCACCGTACTGACAACCAGCGTGACAAACCCGACGTTTATTTCGCCTTCATCGAGGACTAATTTTGTCACGCCGCCGACGACTAGTTTTGTTTCACCGCCAACGACCAGTTTTGTCACGCCGCCGACGACAACGAATCAACCGATTTCTGCAACAGCTACTCAACCCAGTAGGAACGTCAGCACAGCTCCCAGTCAACCTCCGATTCAACCACCCGCTTCATACCCGCCGAGCACGTCGTTTTCGGTGCCTTGGCCGTCATGGAGAAACGCAGGACGAGCCACTATTGGAGTAAATGTTCCACCGCCACAACCACCGACTTCAACAGTTGTGTCAAGCCGAATCACTCATACAAATCCGCCTGGACATAGGCCGTCATCCGGATTCGTACCGCCATCGACCGCCGTGTCGCTCTCGATGCCATCCAGCGTTGGAACGACCTTTTTTCATACTGGACATGGATCATCATCCGGATTTGTGCCCCCATCGACAGCAGTGACGTTCTCTATGCCATCCAGCGTTGGTGGAACGACTTATTTTTCTACTGGCATGAATTACGGAACGAACATTGGTGTGTCTGCTCCGGAGTCATCATACGGGCCGGCCTCAACGAACACCTGCCCGCCGATCACGTTGACCACGAATAGCCACCGGCCGTCGTCGATTCCTTTCCCAAGCAATGTGTACGCACCGCCTTTTGTGCCCAACTCGTCTGTGCCGCCAGAGCCGGCGCCGAATCCGTACGGCCACGATGGCGCGCCGGGAATTTACACCCCGGACGATTGGATCCACACGCTCGGGACACCGTTCGCGACTAAACCCAGATCCAGCGTTAAGCCCCCGCGAATGAAAGTACCGAACTTTGACGGGGACCCAAGCAACTGGCCGATGTTCATTCAAATGTTCAAGATATTCGTGCACGACGCTGTGAGCTCTGATGCTGAACGCATCGCTCATTTACACGACGCCTTGACTCCCGAAATCAGGAAGAACATCGGAGGCGCTCTGCTGAATCCCGGGCTCTACCATCACGCGCTACACGAGCTGCACAAACGTTACGGCAACCCACAGCTCGTTTCCCAGTCCTGCACATCTTCATTGCTCAAGCTGCAGCCGTTTAAAGATAACGACTTCAACGCCCTTCGGGCATTCTCGGCAAATCTACATTCCGTCGTGGCCACACTCCGCCTTGGCGGATATGGAATGGAGCTTCATAGTCACGCCACGTTGGCGCAACTGGTCGCCAAACTCCCGCCTGCACTCAAAAGCCGCTGGGGTGAAAAGAGCTGGGCCAAACAGCCCCAGCTTTCGACAGTTGAAGATTTGGACAAGTGGTTGGACGACGTCGCAATGGCCGAACATTCCATTAGAGCAGGAGCGATGGAATCATCCCGATCCAGTGGTGATCCGCCGAAGAAAAGCAACAGGGACGGCCGCCGTGGCCAAAGCCACAACGTATTCAACACAACAACCGAAAATCGACCCGCGCAGCAGTCAACAAATCAATTACGCTGCCCTTGCTGCGACAGTACCGATCAACATCACCTTGAAGATTGTCAAGAATTTAAATCACTCCCGGTGGAAGAACGAGCGATCATCGCCAAGGAAAAAGGCATATGTTTCCGCTGTCTTGGCCGTGATCATATCGGACGAGATTGTAGCCAAACGCAACGCTGCACTCAACCGGATTGTGATGCCGTCCATCATCCCCTTCTTCACGGCGCCCCAAGGATGTTCACGAGAGAGAAGACACCACCGGCAGCAACATTTTCGGGTTCGACCTCCACCGAGAGCAGAGCATACGCGGGAAAACGTACCATGCTGCCGATGGTGCCAATTATCCTTAGAGCCAACGAGAAAGAGATCAAGCTGTACGCGCTCTTGGATAACGGAAGCGAAATTTCCATCGTCAAGAAAGAAATATCCGATCGTTTGGGACTAAATGGCCGCATTGAACGCGCAGTCACCAATACAGTCGACGGGAGAGGCAAACCAGTCGACACGTTGATCGTGAATTTCGATATTATATCACTGGATCGGCGCTATATTTTCAACATCGTCGACGCTCAAGTGAAAGAAACGTTCCGGCTCAGCAAGCGATCCATCGACCTAGCAGCCCTCACAGAGAGGTGGCCTCACCTCGCACACGTCCCAATTCATTCCGCCCTGGAGGAAGAAATCGCAATATTGATTGGCCACGACCATCCGGCGGCCATCGATATTTTCGAAACCCGTAAAGACCCCTTCCACCAGCGAGCACCACGCGCCTATTTAACGGCCTTCGGGTGGTGTATCGGCGGACCAACTGGGACCGGAGGTGAAACCGAGGCCAACTCATTCCACGTGAGCTCGCTCGAAGATGGATGTGATCTCCAGCTGAAGCAATTCATCGACGCAGACACCTTAAATACAAAGCCCGATATCGTCCAGTCTATCGGCGAAGACGAGAAGAGAGCGTGGAATATTTTAACGACCACGAATCAACGCGATGGCGTCCGGCATCAATCTGGGCCTTCGTGGAAGACGAACGAACCAATCCTTCCGAAAAATACCTTCGCCGACCAGAGATGCCCATGCCTTTTCAACCCCGAACCAAAGTGCCTTGAAAACGAAGATCCGACCGATATCTACAAGTGCGTGATCGACACGTACGGCGAGTACAAACGCGCTCGCAAACTGAAACGGAAGGAATTCCGGCCAGGAATTGGCAATCGGTGTCTGGATGGAATTGATTCCGCTCGCATCTGTATCGTCATGCACACCCAGCGCAACGTCTACCGCCAGGAAGCGGAAGATTTACGGGCCGGCAGCCCCATCGAAAAATTGTCCGATTTCAAGCTCTCTCTATACTTAAATCCCAACGGGATTTTACGCGCTGGCAGAAGAATCAACAAGGTGCTGCTTCCCCTCAACGCTCGCCATCCGATTATCCTACCCAGGAAAGAACGCGCCACCGAACTTAAACGCCGGAGCGTTACATTTACCTGCCTTGCCGCCGTGTTAGGCGGAAGGAACCGTCTACTTAAATGGAGTCGAACGTCACCGTCCGTCTCACAAACTCTCCCCCTTCGAGTCCGTCCGCATCCGTGAATATGCGCCTGTAACTACAGAGCGCAGGGCCGGCGATGTTGGAAAGTCCAAGATTTCCAAGCTGTCAATTTTCGGACCCACTGGAATTATTGGCAATCGATCCGACAACGTCTGGATCGGAGTAAGGGAATTGGAGAAGAAGGGAGGAGCTAGACCGAAACGTAGATACATTCTCGTTTTTGCTGGTGTAGAGCGCACGTGTGCCGACGCTCTACACTTTACGTTTCAGAGTCGTTTTCCGAATTTCTTGTTTTTCTTGTGTTTACCGTGCGGACGTATAGCAGGCAACTATCGTCCCGTCGCCTAAACCCGAATTGTGTTCCCGTTTTCCCCGAGCCGAAATACATTCGACTTAAGTTAAAATACGACTCTGAAAGT